>NC_061511.1:116396530-116508085 GCF_022539505.1 Lolium rigidum
CACATTTTGTATGAACAGCTGAAAGGCTTTGTCCAACGAATGGACATGAATGTGGTGAAGAATGATCTACCACCAAAGAAGGTTTTTGTCATCACTGTAAAGCTCTCTCCACTGCAAAGAAAGCTATACAGAAGATTCTTGGATGTGCATGGTTTCTCAAGTAGCGCTTCTTCAGAAAAACCTTTTAAGCACAGTGGATTCTTTGCCAAGTACCAAAAGCTTGCCCAGGTATGACAAATTTGAACCAGCATTTTGTTAGCAAAAACAAGATAGAATGTTGTCTGGTCTTATCAGTTGGGGCTAATACGTTTTTATTGTGTTGTAGCATAATCATATTTCTTTATGTTCTTGTTCCTTATGCTCGACAATATGTTCAAGTGTAGATCTGGAACCATCCTGGCCTTCTCCAGATGGCTAAAGAGCAGAGAGAAAGTGTACGCCGAGAAGATGCTGTTGAGAACTTTCTTACGGACGAGAGTTCTAGTGATGATAATCATAATACTGAAAGTCAATTGCTAAACGGAGGTAATATGTTATCTAGTTTAAAACCCCATCCTTTGTGACGATGCACTTCAAAGTTTGGTAAAGAAACAATATATTATTTTTATTTTTGAAGAGACTTGTTTTGTCCCCAAGCTGGCTCCTCTGATATATTTCTCCTGTTGTTCTCTTGTGAAATTTACACCTGGTTTGAACTGTTTTGGTAATTTCACAGATAATAAACAGAAGATTAGAACTGATCAGCAGTCAACGAAAATCGACTTTGTGAACGAGGTACATATTTGACTATAAATGTTAATTGTTTGAAACTTCCAATTAACAGTATTGCATAAATTAAACTGTCACGATCTTTTCTATTGCGCATACTATTCAATTATTTATGCTTTCCAGCTGTGTACTTGGTTTCTGTTTATTAATATGGTCTATAACTCTATATGCACCACAATGGCTGATTAATTGAAACATACACATCGAATGAACCCCTTGGTGTTGTACTCCTGTCTCATGAAAGTTGTCTGAGATTTATCTAAATTTAGATGTATCTAGAAACTAAATAGCATCTAGATAAATCTAAGTTTTAACAAATCTCAGACAAGTTTCATAAGACGGAGGGAGTAATATTTTCCACCCACCTCCTTGTTAATGTGCTTCCATTTCTTGTAGGAAAGTAACTGGTGGGAGAACCTTATAGATGAAGGTACTTACAAGGAAGCAGATTACAGTGGCAAAATGGTCTTGCTCCTTGATGTACTGGCAAGTTGTTATGAATTAGGTGACAAGGCATTAGTGTTCAGCCAGAGCTTGACCACTCTGGATTTGGTTGAATTTTATCTATCTAAGTTGCAAATTAAAGGAAAAGAAGGCAAATACTGGAAGCAGGGCAAGGACTGGTACAGGTATACTTTCATTTTTGACTGCATTTCTTTTGCCCACAATGAACCTTACAACTATTGGTGTGGATTTGGAAGTTCCATTTTTTTTTGTTGCTTTGCTTCGTGGTTTTGACATGCGTGTAAGATAAAAAAAAAGTGGAATCAGTCGTGTTGCCATATTGTCTATAATTTTTTCGTCATCACTTTGTCTTTTTGTGGATTAATAACAAAATTTTGTCGTGGACAATTGAAGATGCTGGACCTGTATGGAAGTGTCTACCACAGTTATGAGACTTATTCTAGTGAACTAACAAATACTCCCTCCTCAAATTTTGTTGCCTATGATTTTTTGTCAAAGTCAAAACTTTGTAAAGTTTGATAATTTCCTAGTCAAACTTTACAAATTTTTACTTTGACTAAAATTACACAACGTTATTTGGGAAGGCGGGACCTGCATGGCTTGTACCTTGTCGTAGTGACCTGCATGGCTTTATCATGGTGGCAAATACATACATGCGCCTTGTGTTCTTTTTGGCCGCAAAATTGCTGTGTTATGCATTCAAATTTTATCAAATTAAGCAATTCTGCAAGAAGCTTAGGTGGTGAGTTCTAAGCTTTTGGCCAGAATAGAGATGGACTAGACTAGCTAGTGCCTGCTTGACTCTTTGTCCAAAGTATATATAGGTATGGAGATGTTTCAGATACAAAATTTATTTGAGAAGATCCTCATTCAAATGTGCCAGGCTTGCTGCTGGTGCCCATACAAACTGACTTTAGGTAGTTCAGCTGCAGCTTGCAACCTATCATGACATACTGTGCTGAAACAAGCTTTTGGACCATTTTGGTTCACATTACAGCCTTTTTTATACTATTTCTGCTAAGATTATGACTTTATTTCCAGCATGTAGTTTACAAGGCTAGTGTATATAATAATCTAATTATGCAAAAACGATTGCTACTTTGAGCATCTTATTATGCAATGATTGTATCATCAGTATTCAGTTCTCTAAATACCATGTCTTTTTACTGTGCCATACAGGCTTGATGGGAGCACTCCATCTTCCGAGCGGCAGAACCTTGTAGAGAGATTTAATGACCCTGCGAACACAAGAGTGAAATGCACATTGATATCTACTCGAGCTGGATCTCTGGGCATCAACCTTCATGCAGCAAACCGTGTGGTCCTTCTGGACGGTTCATGGAATCCAACACACGATCTGCAAGCTATTTATCGGGTTTGGAGGTCAGAACTAGTAGCATCATTCATACAGCATTTGTATTTTTATGTGATTATATTTTTATTTGATTATATTTTCATATCCAGGTATGGCCAGGTCAAACCTGTGTATGCTTACCGCCTAATGGCTCATGGAACAATGGAAGAGAAAATATATAAGCGGCAGGTAAGTTTACATTTGCCTTCCTGGTTTGGGGTCCTGAGTTTGAACTAAATTGCATAGCAAATCAACTTATTTGGAATCTTCTCAATTTGAATTTCTTGGTTGGTAGGTGACAAAAGAAGGGCTTGCAGCAAGAGTGGTTGATAGACAGCAAGTGTCTAGAACAATCTCCAAAGAAGAGATGTTACATCTTTTTGAATTTGGTGATGATGAATTACTGGACCAGAGTGGAAGCGATTCTACCATAATTAATCACACTAAGGTTGGAATGGAGAAGCTATCCCTGCCCATCAGCAGTGAAACCACTGAACTTCCCGTGGACGGGATCATGCTGAACTTGCTTAGTGATCACCCTCGGTAAGGCCTAATAACCTATTAATGTTAAAACTATAAGTATCACGTCATAAATGTTAAAACTATAAGTATAACGCCATAAATGTATAATATAATGCATACTATTTGGAAATCATGAAGTAATCAAACATGTAACCTTTGTAATTTTCTTTAGTATGATTGCCTGTAGGCTGTAGCCTTATTTTAAAAACATTAATATGTTATTTACTTGCTATGAATGTATTGAAGTGCTAAGCAGCTGATGGAAGATTAATATGTGCTTCAAACTTGTAGGTGGATTGCGGGCTATCACGAACATGAAGTTCTTCTGCAAGAAAATGAAGAGGAGAGACTCACCAAGGAAGAGCAAGATATGGCCTGGTCAAGTTTCAAACAATCACAGCAGTTGGATGCTGTGCCAAGGAAAGGTGCACATGATCCTGAGAGAAAGCCAACAGAGACCGTCGTCCCGCCACCTAAAAGAAGTCGCCAGTCGCAGCTACCAAAGTCTAATTCGAATAACCAGAAGAAATGCAGCAATCTTAACCACTTGCTGACTCTAAGAAGCCACGGCACCAAAGCTGGATGCACGACAAGCTGCAAGGAATGTGGCCAGGACATTAGTTGGGAGACTCTGAACAGATCGGATGGTAGATTGAGGTGATGCACCTCGCCTCACGCCGTGCAGAAAATGCATTTTTATGCGAGAATTTCAGTCTACATACAAGTAGATTGAGAAGTCATTTTTTGATACAAATGAAAGGTGCATTAATTGGAATTGCATGTCTTTTCACCCGATCGATGGAAGATATCAGAAGATCCACCTGTTACTGTTACTCCCTCCCATATATAATGACTATAATATAAGTGTCCCGGCTTTAGTTCAATTTAATCTAAATCTGAACTAAAACATTGATATTTATTATGGATTGGGGGGACTATTTATTATTGCTGCCACCCCCTCTGCCCCTGCGAGATTTCCTTCTGTTCAACAAGGTGTATGCGTATTCCAAGACTATTTTTGACTAAAAAAATTGAGCAACAAAATTTTTGTATTGAAAAATACTTTCTAATGATGCTAATTTAATACCAACAATTTTCATATATTTGAAGCACTTCTTGGTAATAAATGGAACTAAGGCCATTCCCAATGAGCCACCCAAAATGGATATATTGTGCCTGTTGTTGTACTTGCGGTCTAACAGCGAACCGCAAACAGTCCATGCCCCGTGGACATTTCTGTTTTGGACCAAACATAACACAAATTGTCCGGAGTGAGATCAGGTGACATGCACCTTTTGCATGTCACCGTGTGACATGCGGTCTAAAACCAAATTTAAACTTTACGAAAAAATTTCAGATCAAAATTCGAAACATACATCGAGAAACAAAAAAGAGAAACTTTGATGTGAATAGTCTATAGAAACTCAGATTTGAATTCGGGAACTATTCATGACAGATTTCTCTTTTTTGTTTCTCGATGTATGTTTCAAATTTTAATCTGAAAATTTTAGGGATTGTCTTAATATGTGCTGTGAACATGCATAATTTTTTTCAAATTTTTTCACAAAATTTAAATTTGGCTTTAGGCCGCATGTCACACGGTGACATGCAAAAGGTGCATGTCACCTGATCTCACTCCAAATTGTCCACCCCAGCCTGCTAACCAGCCACACTTCTCCCTCCGCACTCTCTTCCATCGCCACCACGCCCGTGCCCTAGTTCCATCCATGGAGACCAATGTGCCCCCCGCTTTGCCCGAGACCATACTGGAAGCCACACTTGCCACCGCGACCACAAATCCAACATTGTGGCCACAGTTGTTGTCGCCACCGGTTGCCAAAGAAGGAGCTCATGTCGGAGGAGAGGATGGTGGAGTCAAGGAAGCGAGGTGATCGCAGAGGCAACGTGAAGACCAAGTTTAC
Source organism: Lolium rigidum (assembly GCF_022539505.1). NCBI lineage: Eukaryota > Viridiplantae > Streptophyta > Magnoliopsida > Poales > Poaceae > Lolium > Lolium rigidum. The sequence continues at coordinate 116,401,562 of NC_061511.1, forward strand.
CACTGCTGGGCCAAAGCCTTGGCATATGCTGACCAAGTTCAGGCATGCGCTAACGCCGATGACATGGTGAAAGTGCATGGAGCCCCCATGTGTGGTTTTGGTAATTGATGACAATCCCTATGGACTAATGTTTGCATTGAGTTATATTTGTAGGAATTGTCCATAGGCAATGCTTGAACCATATGTTGGCTTCAAGGTTGCAATAGAAGAAATTGATGAAGAATATCAAGTGTCAAGTATGTCTTGAAGATGAAGATGAAGTGCGCCCTCAAGTTTAACTTCAAGACATCAACATGATGAAGAATGAAGAAATGAAGTGCAAGTTCAAGATGAGCCATCTCGAAGAGATCATTTGCTTGAAGCTTGCCATCCATATGGTGATCATGGATATGTGAAGATGCGCCGAAGAAGCTCTTCCACGGTGGATTATGGGGAGCAATCCACAAGACTTCATCAAGCAAGCTCTATCAAGAAAGGCGTTCCATCTTGTTGCGGTCAAGATCGTCATCATTGATCTCAAGAGGAACGCGTAAGGTTAAGGTTTGCTTTTGATAGGGTTTCTTTCTTACCGGTCTCATGGTGTGGTTGGGGCCGGTTTATAGTTTAGTTGTCGTACTATCAAGAGGGCTCTCGAGTGAGTAACTCGATCGTGTCCTTCGGAGAGCTCAAACCTTTGCATCCTTGCATCATCTTTTTTGGTTGTTATTTGGATCTTATCCATGTGATGTTTTAGAGCTTTTGCTTATTCTCATGTAAAGCCTCTAGTTAATCGAGAATGGTTTTCTCACGGGAAACTTGTTGCATTTTCGAGGTTGGAGGTTTTACCGATATGTATTTTTAGATATGTCAAAACTTTCATCATTTATTTCTATCCTATCTTGATATACTATGATGGTTCCTTGCATGATTTTGTAGAGCTTGTTACTAGCTTTGAAACGAGTCCAAAATCAACAAAATCGGAGTTCGAATGCTCAAGTTATGGTCTTTCTCATTTTGCGGTTGCTGCCAGTTTTTCGAGGCAGGAATATCCGGCCCCTGAAAATGGCTAAGGACTTAAGGGTCCAGACCCCTGGACACCCCCCCCCCGTAAATTTGGCATGAAATTTCATGCCTGGCCGGAATTTTCGGCCCTCACTTAGGCCGGATATTCTGGCCCGAATAGTCCCAACATCCATATTTCATGGGGGGCCAATAAAAGGCCACCTTCTTCCTCCTTGGGCTGGTTACTACTCATATTCTCTCTCCTCCATTGTTATTCTTGAGTAGCATTGCTCTATCTCTCAACCCTCCATGATTTTTGCCCCCATTTGAGGAAAACGAGAGAGGATGTCTTGATATACATTTCTACCAATCAAATCCCTCTCTTTGTGAGTGGAATCCTCTAGAGCTTGATCTTGGATTTCTTTGTGAATTTCATGTGTTCTTCCTCTCTTCTTCTTCCCCCACAAGCTTTGGTAGCTTTGATGGAAGTTGGGAGTGAAGGATTTGCCATTGCATTTGGTGCATAGGTTTGAGCTTTCCACTGTGATTCGTGGAAGTGAAAGTGAGGAGCTTGTTACTCTTGGGTTCTTGGAACCCTAGACGGCTTTTAGACCTTTGTGGTGACTTCCTTGGAAGCCTCCAATTAAGTTGTGGATGTGTGCCCCAAGCTTTGTGTAAGGCCTAGTTTCCGCCTCGAAGGAAATCCCTTAGTGGAATCGTGACCTAGGCCTTTGTGGCAAGGGTCACCGGGAAATAAGGTGAGGAGGCCTTCATGGCGCTCGGTGTGTGGTGTGACTACCGCATCTTGGGGTGAGGCCTTTGTAGCGTTGGTGTGCATCGAGCAACCACACCTCAAGGTGAGGCCTCTTTTGGCGTTCGGGAGCACTAAGTCACCGCACCTCTCCAACGGACATTAACAATCGCAAGAGTGTGAACTTCGGGATAAATCATCTTCTCCCGCATGCCTCAGTTATCTCTATACTCGAGCTCTTTACTTATGCACTTTACTTTGTAATAGCCATCGTGCTTGAAGTTATATATCTTGCTATCAAATAGTTGCTTGTATTGCTTAGCATAAGTTGTTATAGCACATAGGTGAACCATAGTATATAGGCTTTGGACTTGACAAAGTAAACGCTAGTTTTATTCCACATTTGTTAAGCCCATCTCGTAAAAGTTTTAAGCCGCCTATTCACCCCCCTCTAGGCGACATCTGTGTCCTTTCACATGGCCACCCAAGTGGTGCTTCTGGTCATTGGTCCGATGCTGTCCAACGCTCTCGCTACGAGTTGCGGCTTGTTCGCGTGCAAGCCTCCGCGGTCGGCAGGCCACACGCCGATGTTGTCTAGGTTGTCTAGGGACACGTTGCCGGAGATTGGACAAGATCCAATTTGGGGTACCCAACAAAAGGGTGTCACATTTTGGAGGAATATTTAGAACTACTTCCACGAGCAGAAGCACTTGGGTGATCACACTTTCATGAGTGCTCATAGTGAGGCCTTTCTCACAAAAGGGTGCCAGATCCAAGAGCAATGCACCAAGTTCAACACCTCTGATGGTGCTCCGGTGATGGCGCCAGACAATCTTGTTGGCAGTTGTTGTGGAAGCGGTTGGGAAACCCCAAGAGGAAGGTGTGATGAGCACATCAGCAAGTTTTCCCTCAGTATAAAACCAAGGTTTAATTGCAGTGAGGTTGTCAATCTCACTGGTTTGCTAAACACGAATGATTAGACATATCGAGTGAAAATAGATGTTTGCTGAAAGTAATCAGAACAAGAATTGCAGTAAGTAAACAGAACAAGGATTTAGGTCGATGGGGTGCCTGGGGGGGCCCACACCACCCCTAGGCGCGGGCCACACCCGGGCCGCGCCATGGGGTGGTCTTGCTGCCCTGTGGCGCCTCTTCGACCCCCTCTGGACTTCGTCTTCGTTTCGGTAAAATATTGACTCCGGCTTTTGTTTCGTCCAATTCCGAGAATATTTCCTGTACAACTTTGCTGAAACACAAAAACAACAGAAAATAGGGAACTGACACTATGGCATCTTGTTAATAGGTTGGTGCCGGAAATCATGTAAAAGTGCAACGAAGTGTAAGCAAATCATATATGAATTGGTGTAAACCAAGCATGGATCATCAAAAATTATAGATACGTTTGAGACATATCAAGCATCCCCAAGCTTAACTCCTGCTCGTCCTCGAGTAGGTAAGTGATAACAAAGTTAATTTTTGAGGTGATATGAAGCCAACACAATCTTGATCAAGCATGTAAAGCATTGTGTGCTGGGATCTAACTACTCAAAACATAGGCATGATAGATATAATTCAATAGAACTTAGCAACTATTTTATAACATGAAATGTAACTCAAACAAAGGATCATGAATAATAGTGCATTGAAAGCAACTGTTTTGTTTATGAGCATAGAGTAAACATAACAAAGTGGTAATCAACATGTCCTTTATGGAATAGCAAAATATAAATGCTAGGACACCTTCAAAGTTCAGAGGGTGACTAGATACAAGTAATTTAAGAACAAACAATAGCACAATCATGAATCAATCAATAATAATTTTGGGACTATGCACATTGCACTAAGAATGACAACTATGCTCTCTTAATTGGTGCATAAAGTAGAAGACGAAGACTCAACATAAAAGTAAAAGAGAGACTCTTTGCAGAGTAATTAAGCAAGATAAACAATTTTTATAAACCCTCCAAAAAGTATGGTACTTACTAGCTTTGAGCTCTCATTGCCCCTATCATAAGCATCTTGAATGGTTAAAGTTAATGTGAGTCAGAAATGAGCTATATGCTTGCAAATCACAAGTTGAAAATCTCATGCCCCTTGAATGCGAGTACCTAAACCTCATGTTATTCAACTTAGGTCCTAAATAAGTTCTTGTCATTGTAAGTATACATGTATCACTGAGAACCACGAACGGGGTACCTCTTGCCCGATTATATGGAGGTACTCTTGTAGGAGTAATCCCATACCAAAATCACAACACAAACAGACAGTGAGCATCTCATCATGGCTTAATAGAATGCTCACTATGGCTTGCAGAAATCCTCTTTCTCCCCGGCAACGGCGCCAGAAAATCTTGATGGTGCTCCGGTGATGGCACCAGACAATCTTGTTGGCAGTTGTTGTGGAAGCGGTTGGAAAACCCCAAGAGGAAGGTGTGATGAGCACATCAACAAGTTTTCCCTCAGTACAAAACCTAGGTTTAATCGACCAGTAGGAGAAAGGCGTGACTTCTAAAGGTGTTGCCAGCTGACTAGTGGCAGGGCGCACTACCGGCGTTAGAAACAACGTGGAACCTGCACACAACACAACCAAAGTACTTTGCCCCAACTTGCAGTGAGGTTGTCAATCTCACTGGTTTGCTGAATACAAAGGATTAGACGTATCGAGTGGTAAGAGATATCTGCAGAAAGTAATCAGAACAAGAATTGAAGTAAGTAAACATAGCAGGATGATTATATCAGTGTAAAATAATAGGACCGGGGTCCATAGTTCACTAGAGGTGTCTCTCCATAAAGACAAATAGCATGTTGGGTGAGCAAATTACAGCTGGGCAATTACATGACTATGAGATTTGATTGGGCATTACAACATAATACATAGACCGTAATCCAACTGCATCTATGACTAATAATCCACCTTCCGGCTATCGTCCGAACCCCTTTCAGTATTAAGTTGCAAGCAACAGATTATCGTATTAAGCAATGTGTGTAAAGTAAACAATAGAATTACCCTCGGATAAAACATTGTTGTTTTCTCCCTAGTAGCAAGAGCACATCTACAATCTTAGAAGTTATTGTCACTCTCCGAGAAAACTAGAGGCATGAACCTAATATCGAGTTTAAATACCCCCTCTTGGAGTCACAAGTGTCCACTTGGCCAGAGTTTCTACTAGCAACAGAGAGCATGCAAGAGCACAAATAACCTATGACATGAATATATAATCAATCTCAACATAATATATAATATTCATCAGATCCCAACAAACACAACATATAGGATTACATAAGGATGATCTTGATCATGTAGGGCAGCTCACAAGATCTATACATGAAGCACAAAGTAGAGAAGACAGCCATCTAGCTACTGCTATGGACCCATAGTCCAGGGATGAACTACTCACCCATCACTTCGTAGGCGGGCATGACGATGTAGAAGCCTCCGGTGATGATTTCCCCCTCCGACAGAGTGCCGGGAAGAGCTTCAGAACCCCCGAGATGGGTTCTGTGATGGCGGCCGCGACGGAACTTTTCGTGGATGGAGGCTCGGTTATCCAGGGTTTTCCCGAGAAGATGTATAAATAGGTGGATGATTTAGGTCGACGGGGTGCCTGGGGGGCCCACACCACCCTAGGCGTTGGCCACACCTAGGCCGCGCCATGGGGTGGTCTGGCCGCCCTATGGTGCCTCTTCGACCCACCCTCTGGACTTCGTCTTCGTTTCGGTAAAATATTGACTTCGGCTTTTGTTTCGTCCAATTCCAAGAATATTTCCTGAACAACTTTTCTGAAATACAAAAACAGGGAAGTAGCACTGTGGCATCTTGTTAATAGGTTAGTGTCGGAAATCATGTAAAAGTGCAACGAAGTGTAAGCAAATCATATATGAATCGGTGTAAAACAAGCATGGAGCATAAAAAATTATAGATACGTTTGAGACGTATCAACCTCCTATGACTAGATGAAGAAGCGGAAAGTTAGCGGCGAGCTTTGGGCCATTTCAAGGTTGCCAACAAGTTGAAGAGCTTAACATGGTCCCTTGTTGGACGGTGGTCAATGATTATCCCAAGTGGCACGAGCTCTATGCGTCCTATGACGCCAACGCAAAGCCCGAGCAATACAATGTCATCGATGTTGATGGTGCCGGCCCAAGTGGGGCCAATGTATCAAAGAGGCTGAGGGGACGGACAAATTCAAAGGTGGAGGCCAAGCCCGATGCTTCCTCGCAAATGACCATGAAGACGATCAAGATTCTTCTAGACAAGGAGGTGTCAAGTGAGAAGAGGGATGAGAGGAAGCGCCAGGAAAAAGAGGAGGCCGTGAAGAACTACTATAACATAGAACACACTTGAATAGATCAATGGCCACAACAGACAAAAGGAGTTGGAGCTCGGCCTACTCATCGAGGAGGCCAAGCTCATGGTGACCCCGTGATCGGTGACATGGATCCTAATCAATGGGCATGGTTGGAGAAGAAGAAGACGATCCTTGATCGAGATGGGTGGTTCACTCGATCACATTTCCATTTGTGACTAATTCCTTTGGACTTTGGGTATGCCTACAAGGCCGATTTTAAACTATCTTGTTGTACTAATTTGAATTATTTGCTATTATTTATCTTTTACTTGACTTTGTAACATTTGAAACATGGACATGAAAAGTTCCTAAAAATGAGAGGCCGCAAACAAAATGCGGGGCACCGTTGGGGCCGCTGGCAACCGCAAACATACCCAAACGGATAATTTAATTAGCAGGCTAAAATGTGGTCAACCATTAGAGATGGCCTAAGAAACTAACATTTATTTCTAGTACTGTTACTATTCATTCTGGTGTATGCCTGTACCCATATTATTGTTGAAAATGAACAACAATATGAGGAGGGTGTGCCTAGAGTTGCGTAGTGAGCAAAATATTAGTAAAAGGTGAGGGCGTGTACGTCGGCTTTGTGAGCGAATTTCGTTGTACACTAACAATGATTCTCCCAAGTCGCCGTGAACTCCGTGAGTCCAACACTAGAGCTCTCCATATTGAACTTGGACCTCTAGCCCTCTCTCCTTGCGTTTATTCAAGTGAGTGTGAGTGATACATGATCCCTGATGGAAGGGTAGTTTGGGTTATTTACGGTCCACTAGTCCATGGTGGACTAGGGAGGGAGACTCGTGCATGGTTCATGGTGGACTACAAACTAATATGCTTCTTTCTCTTGGATCTTCGTCTTTGACATGTTTAGTTGTTCTGGTCCATTCTTTGACTTGTTGACTTTGACTTGAGGCTTGAACTAGGGTTGACTTTCTTTGCCCGTGCCAAGTAGTATCGGGTGGGGTCCCTTGGCAGGCATTTTACTATTATTACAACACATATGTTCTATTCAAACAATCAAAAGAACCGTTGTATATGGAGTGCGTTAAACTGAGGCTGTGTCTTGGCTGGTCCTGCCTATGCTTTCTCCGGCTGTCTGGGCAGTCACTTAAAATTTGTGTTACGAAACAACCGATATTTGACGCTGGAACAAGTGTTGAAGTCAGAAATACAAAGTTGTGATGTCAAATTAAATCTGGAACCAGTGGCGAAACTAGAAGTAGAAAGTACAAAACTGAGAACATACAGTACTAAGATCAATGATTCGTCAGATTATGCTTCTTAGTGCTATGGGACACATTTTATGAAAATTGTGATTATCTACAAAGTGTTATGTGAAACGATTTGAGGTCTACACTACAAAAATCAAGTGTGGGTTCATGAAATTTTGCAAGTTCATTACAACATTGTCATAATGTCACAAGTAAATCGATCAAGTCTATTGTTTGAATCTCGTGTGAGCCAAGATGACAATAACTCGATGAGCTTGCTCTCGATGGTCACAACTAACCAATATGGCTATGGAAGTTAAGGTCAACAATGTGTCCCATGAAATGATAGAGGCATCTCAACCTCACAATGCTTAAGAAGTTTATATATTATAAGACACCATATCCAACGGAAAGTGGTTTTGGCTCCCGAGATCCAGTGCTCTTGCTATTTTTTTACAAGTTATCAAAAAACTTGAAAAAAATTCTCGAGATTGTCAGTGATACATCTCACAATCATGCAAAATATTTACCTAATTTTTTATTTATTTTGAGCTAGAAAAAAATGACAAAATATGATATGTTTGGAGATTTGAAAATGACTAGTCAGATCTACAATTTTGTCATTTTTTGTGTAGCTCGAAATATAAAGTATTTAAAATTGATATTTTTCATGTTTGTGGGATACATCATTGAATATATACGGATTATTTTTCCAGAATTTTTGAAACACAAAAACATGAATTTTGATTTATTAAAAAATGAGATCCCTGATGCCTACGTGCACCAAATCTCTATCTGCCCGCGTATCCATTCATATCACAAGTAGGAGTCTCAAAGCGCCATGTGACAATGTCTCAAAACAAGATATGAACAAAAAATAGCTCAACCCGCCTAAAGCACCTCATGATTGAACCCATCTCCGACTCAAAGATTTCAAAGTTGTCCGGACTAGAATCATGAGGTTCATAAAATTTACTTCAATTTGCCAGACCCACATTATGGAGAACATAGAAAACATTGTCTGTTATGCTTTCCATTATATGATCTTAGTGCAATAGTACCTAATTTATTCAAATATCCCACATGTACTACTCCAGGTGGGAAAAGATGGTGAAATCCTTGTAAGGAATCATCATTAGCACCATGTCAGTTTTGCTCTCCTACACACAGTACATAAAAGTTTTCCGAATAACAAATTCATCGATTCTCCAAAGCCAATCGACGAACTCCAAAGGTAAACACAATTGCAACAAGACACACAAGCACGTTGCATCAGGCGTGGAAAGACACTAAAATAACTAAGTTTGATAAAAACACTATTCTTTGTCGAAGTGTGCCCGCTACATCTTCGCCAAAAAAAAAATGGTGCTTCTACACGCTACAAGCATTCCACCAAAATTTCGCACTCCACGAACATCTGGTCAATCTATACCAACATTTTGTGGGACTCAACTGAAATTTTCAAGGGTGAATATATGAATCAGACTTCAATCCTCAATCTGAAAAATATCAATAAAGCTATTTATTCATATTATGTACTAACTCCATCCCAAAGCTTATGGCTTATATTATTTTTAGAAAGTCAAACTATGTCAAGTTGGACTTAGCTTTTACCAAAACCATTGATATGCAAAATAAAAAATTAATATCATTAAATAGATAATAAAATATATTTTCATATGATATCTACAAAATATTATATTTATTGATAGATTGTTATAAAATTTTGATCAAACTTTACTTGGTTTAACTTTAAAAAAAAAATCCTTAAGCGTTAGGATGGAGATAGTAGCAACGAGGCTCTCCAATTGTCTGTTACTCTCGTGAACACGTCATGTTTGGAGAACTTACTTGTCTCCCATCCCCACATGTTCATTTATTTTATTTTGTAATAAATACAAAGTGGTCATTATATAATATAAGTCACAGTATATTGTATCCACACTACAGTATATTGTATCCACACTTATTTTTTCAGTAAAGGATGTTTTATTACCTTAAAAAATTAAGCATTACATCCAGCGTCTTCATAGCCAGATGCACATAGCCGAACCAAGTCAAACACTACTAAAAAACAGCTATACATAGATACCTTACCCGTGGCGCATGAACAAAGTAGTGCGCCACGGCTACTTAGCCGTAGAGCACGTGTATGTGGTGCACCATGCCTAAGCGGTGCGCCACGCCTATTCCCTCGTCTCGCTGGCAGGTGTACCCACTCTTATCCGTGGCGCATCCTAATGTAGCACGTCACAGGTATCGTTGGTACCAGTGGCATCACCAAATACAAGTGTGCCATCGTCATATGAAAATTCAAAATTTGAATCCCCCGCGTGGATCGCCTTTTCAATTTTCGAAAAAATGATAAAAATTTCAAAAAATAAAATCCTTCGAGATGCCAATGTGTTATGTCATCTTGTTTTAATGAAAATTAACAAACATGAATTTGACTTTTTTTAAATGACGTCATCTTTCGGAAAAAACGGGTTTTCTGGTTACATACGACCTTCGATGAAAAAAAATTATATGAAAATGTATCTATAGAGAAAGTTACATCTGATTTCAACGCCTATGGCCATTTAACAATTTTTTAGATTCATCAAAACTGACAAAGGAAATAGGCCTTTTCAAGATTTTGGTGGAATTGTTAAAAAAAATAGCTGTGCGGCCGTACCGAGAGTAGTGGTACACCACATGTAAGTCTAGAAAATATATAAAGGGACACCTACCCATGTCCACCCCTTCTCACTTATTCTTCCTCCCCCCTCACCTCTGTAGGCTTCCTCTCCTTCACCTCTTCTTCCTCCCCCACCTCTTCTTCCTTCCTCTCTCTTACCTCCTCGTGGACCCGTGTTCCTTCTCCGCCCTAGTGCACGCTTGTTCGCCCCGCCCCTGCCATGGACCGACCATGCCCTGCTCCGCCGTGCCATGGACGCCAATCCCCGACCGCCATGCCCCTGCTCCACCCCTTCCATGAACACCGACGCCCGACCGTTATTCCCTAAGCCACCCCTTCCATGAACGTCGGTGACCAACCATGCGGCAAAAACGTCCAGCGTCGCAGGGGATAATCGTAAAACTGCCAACAGATCTAGATCTAGGGTTTCGAAAAATTGAAAAAATTACCTGCAGCGCACCCTGACTAGTTTCCCGTGATGCACCACGAAGTGTGGCATGGCTATCTGCGCTACGTGTGGTGCACTGAACCGTGCGCCACGTGTATCTGTTAGGCGTGGAGTGTTAGATGTGGCCCACCATGCTGCGCCACGGGTAGCAAAATTTGGTGCCTTACACCTAGCCTTTTTTCTAGTAGTGAAAAGTACATACTCAAAAGGCATACTACATATCAATGATGAGAAATTGTAAGTATTACATTTCACAAGGTTGTATTTCTTAAGGATTGGGAAGTGGAAAGATACCATGGAAGAACTTCAGTTTAGCGGAATCTTCATGTTCCATTTTTTGTTATTGTCAACCGGCATATCTTATTAGATCACTGTACACCGAATTTATAGAGAATTTACCATTCTTATGCAGATTCCAGCGAAACTCAGTGGTCCCCAACATCAACAGGATTAAATTCACACGCAGTAGCAATGCTTTCAATACTGGTGGGGAAATGTCCACCACCGCATCGATTATATAGCTTTTGTGGTGTATGATATTGTACAAAGCTAGATATTGTTCTTGAAGCGTGGCATCGTCTAGCCACTTATCCTCCCAGAACTTTATTTTCAAACCATCCTTAACAGATAAAAAGCCATATGGAAAAAGTAATTTCTTCCCAGCCCAGAAGTGCGAGTCACATGGTTACCAATAACCTGAGACCATGCACTTGAACGTATGTATCCGCACTCATGATACAAACAAATTTGTTTATAATCTCTAGAGCCGATAAAGATTTCCACACTTGAAAATCCTTCATTCTATATATAGAATTCTATGGGTAATTAAAAGTGCAATTAATGGCATTTTAGTGGGTTTCAGATGACTGACGACAACACAGCTAAGTAACTAACATTTTTATGGACGCAGATTTTTGGCTCTCGGGTGCGCCAGAACCCGTTTTCAACAATAAATTTCTAAAAAAATAAAATTAATTAAGACAATCTGCATAAATCATGTGTGTAGAGAATGTATTTAGGTATGGACATGTCAAGTTTGAACCCAAAATATGAAAGTATGTAACCTACACAAAAATAACAAATCATACTGTTTACAGTATAAGAAGTACACGTACACTATTCACAGTATAACAAAGTCAGTTTTCTCTTTTTTTTTGTGTAGGTCACATATGGTCGTATTTTTTCTTGAAAATTTGCACAGGAAAGTATCAAGGTGGCATATACACGCGTGAATTATTTCAAAATTTTCTAAAATATTTAAATCGCATTTTTCAAAAAAATGAAACTGGGTGCGCTGGCACCCAGGTGCTCCACCATATTTTCGACTTTTTTATCTGATATACTCAGCACATGTTCTGAGCCAGGGATTAACCGCTAAAACTTGACTCAAACAAACATGAGTATTATACCTGAGAATGCAATGGACTGGTCCATTTACTTTTCATGTGTGCAAGGTTTAGTCCAAATCCCTCCATGTTGTGCTAAACTGGCCACTAGCACTCGTAGGAAAAACCTATTAGCAGCGTGTGAAATCCACTTCTAGTAGAGTTCCTTTATACACAACTGATATTACGCCACTTGTATTTGGTACTGATAACGTGCCGGCCCCACACTACCAACAGCTAGGCACTGGTAGTAGTTGATGTTAGTAGTGTGCTCATTCTCACATGCTACTATACTAATGGTTTAATAAAACAAAACAAAAATCCTAGGTGAGCCTGGTACAACAGACATGTCAAGCGGTTTTGTCGGGCTTTTTTTTCCCCCGAAAGAAACACATATCTATTAGTCCGGTTCTAGATTAGAACACACCCCAAGAAACAAAGAAATTACACATAGGTCCCAAGGATACCAATCGACTGCCAACGCCGACGTGAGACAAGGACGCGCAATACCACCGCCACCGCACTCCTCCAGAGCTTGCAGCCGCCGCCCTCACGGTCCCCATTGTTGCCATCCTACCTCGAGATTCAGGGGAGAATAGTTTTCACTTAACAATGTTTTTGAGCTTTGCAGAAGCTGGAAGACAGAAGTGCAGAAGAAAAGTTAGGATGGTAGAGCTAAAGACAAAGAACGCTCCTCCTCTCTCATGTCGTTCTAGACTTGCTTTTGGGTTCGTAAGGGCGTGATTATGTCACTTTTTCTCCTTCTGGTGGTTGCGGTGTTGTATGGAACTCGTAAAAATGGTTTTGTTCACGAAACTGGGGGTGAATCCCTTTCTCTAAAAAAAACTCTATTCATCCGATCTGTACCGTAGGTTTCACACCAATGGTCCCTAATAACTAATCCATCGATTGCACCTCAGGTTCAGATCTCGTACAAGTTGTCCCCAAGAATTTGAGGTAGGGTGAAATCCAAGAAATGATGCAAAGACCAAAATAGTTCCAAGACATTAATAATATACTCCCTCCGTTAAAAAAAGCTTCTCAACTTATTCTATATACATATGTATCTATAACTAAAATGTGTCTATATACCTGCATATCTATACAAAATTGAGTAGCTTTTTTTAGGGACGGAGGGAGTATATGATTTGAATGTAATCACTTTGATACCATTGTGGATATCTTGTTGCACAACTTGATCTTGATGATCTTTGTTGCCGAGAAGGCCCTTTCAAATTTTGTCATCACCTATAAAAGCACTGCCTACTCAATGGGGCGATAAACTGTAGAAAACATAATGTGCCATTAAAATATCAAGACACGACCTCTAAAAATATCTAGCTATCCTAGTATGAATAATGAATATCTCAATATTATCTTATATATGCTTATGCTCATAATCAGAGAAGCCCCCATGATAAATTTAGGTAAAATGAGCAAGCATATTCAAAACCTAGGAAATGAGCCTCTTTTTTTTTAGATAAAAGGCACTCAAGTGCCCGACTTTGAATTAACAAAGCCAACAACGGCGAGAACGATACAAAGTGCTGAACCCAGCTTACAGAACGACACCACACACCCACACGAACTACCGAAGAAGCTACAACCGGAAGCACGACCAAAAGGCTCAGCCAAAGCATCTACGAGGACTCGGAGAAGAACAGGAGTCTACAGTGTCGGGCCGGAGCTCACTCGAGAGCGAGCCATTTTCACGCGCGCCTCAACCAAACTCCTCCGTCGCAGAAATGCCACCGGAAGCCGACCACCACCGGGGACCGACCCACGTTGCTCGCAAACCGAAGAGCAGCGCCAAGGAAGCTCGACAAGGGAGGGGCACGGAGCAAGCCTTGCCGAAGATCGCCGAAGAATCACCTCCGTCACAACCTTCGGTGAGCCTCGCGCTGTGGGCTCCAAGACGGTGTCTTCAAGAAGAGCACGACACCGGAGTGCCGCCACCGCCCGATCCGAGGATCTTGAGTTTTCACCCGGACGAAGTAGAGTGACGGAGGTTGGCCTCACGGCGCCTTCAACAAGGGAACGCCGTCCGCAGACGCCGCCGCCGTGGCCCGAGGGGCAAAGGTTTCCCCTTGGCAACCTCCCCACCATCTACACCCCACACCACGTGACTCGCCGAATACCACGTCGCCCCCACGACCATGGCACCGACCAGCACCAGAGGTACTGGCTCGCCCGCCAACCAAATAGCTCCCCCCTTCCAGGGCCGCCGCCCCGGCATCCCAACCCTGCCCGCTGCAGCACCGAGGAAAGAAAGAAACACCGCCGCGAGGATCGACCAAAAAGCCCCAAAGAAGGCCAGAGAGGCAGCCGCCGGCCACCATGGCCGCCGGGTACCAGATCTGGGGGCGAACTGGGCCTGGCAGGGCCCGGGACCCTTGCCCCAACCCGCACGCAGGGCGGCCAGGGAGGCCACCCAGCCCACGCCTCGCCCTGCTCCATCCCAGAAGGCCTCGCCACCGCCGGCCCGCCCGGCCGTGGCCGCCGAAGTTCGCGCCGCCGTGCTCGCCGCCCTGATCCCGCCGCCGGCCGAGCTCGCGCCGCCCAGCACCGCGGACGCCTCCGCTGGAGCCGCCGCCGCCCTGAGTGCGCCCAACACACAGAGCCACCACGCCGCCGCCGGAGCAGCCGCGCCGCCACGCCCCCTGCCAGCGTCGCGCCCCTTCGCGACGAGACCGCCCGCCGCCGCCGCCGCGAGGAGGGGAGAGGTGCCCCGCCGCCGCCGGCGCCCCCGAGCTTCGCCCGGCGGCGCCCTCCTGGCGGCGGCGAAGCGGGGGAGGGGAAGGAGAGCTCGGCGGCTGTGGCGATTTAGGGTTTCGCCCTGGGCCTCGCGGGAGCCCAGGGACGAAACGTTTTTCAGTCCTCTCAAAAATGAGCCTCTTCTGTCAAGACAAGAGAAGTTTTTTAAGCAACTATGAGAATAGCTCGATAAAGCGATGGTCCAAATCGGTGGTAACAGAGTGTACACAAACATAGAAGGTATGGTGTCCACCCTGTAAAGATAATCAACAATAACCTTGTGTCTCCCTCGTTTTCTTGATTTTCTCCATTTTATTACAGTTTCTTCCAAACTTAAGATTGTGATGTCATTTTCTGCGGAAATTGACATCCTCCAAGATGGGCTCTCTCAACTATTATTTCTCCAACTGAGAAAACATGTTCTCCCTCGCATCTGTAACAAAAGATTGAATGGACTAATACAATCAGAACTCTAGATTAATAAAATATACAAAACCATAGTAAAACCATAAGACATAATCCATCACATATTTAGACTTGGTTTCGGCTACCCCATAAGCTGTCCACTCAATACACCACCTAGTACATTGTTTGGAGTCAGGTTTTGTTAGATTGATCATTGGCTATTGCAAAGAAAAAGTTTCATTTTCCTGCTAGACTTGACCCGGACCATGTTTTCGGTTGAGTATAAGTTTCACGCAGTGTTGATCAAATTATACTATACTATATATAAAAGCTGGATGGGTTTGCTGGCTTCTCAGCCATTTGCCTACTGTTCATGCCACATGAACAGTACCATGTAAATTATTATTATACTATATATAAAAGCTGGATGGGTTTGCTGGCTCCTCAGCCAATATGGTAACTTCGGAAAAATATACTTAGGGTATCTTTGAAAAAATATATGTGCTCCACCGTCCGTCGTTTATAGTACTGCCATCTTTTACCCAAGAAAAATACTATCGCCTTCTTCTAAACATCTTAGAAAAAATATACTTACGCTACCTTTGAAAAAATATAGTCACTCCACCGTCCGCTTTCTTTTTCAACTGGGAGACTCACTCTACTCTACTATATATAAAAGCTGGATGGGTTTGCTGGCTTCTCAGCCATTTGCCTACTGTTCATGCCACATGAACAGTACCATGTAAATTATTATTATACTATATATAAAAGCTGGATGGGTTTGCTGGCTTCTCAGCCAATATGGTAACTTCGGAAAAATATACTTAGGGTATCTTTGAAAAAATATATGTGCTCCACCGTCCGTCGTTTATAGTACTGCCATCTTTTACCCAAGAAAAATACTATCGCCTTCTTCTAAACATCTTAGAAAAAATATACTTACGCTACCTTTGAAAAAATATAGTCACTCCACCGTCCGCTTTCTTTTTCAACTGGGAGACTCACTCTACTCTCCGGTATTTTTCAACCGAGAGAAATACTACGACCTTCCTCTGTAGCCACTCCGACAAAAAACAATCGGCCCTCCGATGTCTCTTTACCTAGGAAAATAATACTGCCTTTTTTATGTTATCTCCAAGGATAATATAGTTACCCGTCGCCTCTTTCAGCCGGAAAAAAATACTACTGCTTTCTTATGTACTAAGTCCGGAAATAAAAGTACTTACCATTTTCCACCTACTTTTATATGGGAAAATACTACTACCTTCTACCTACTCGAAAAAATATAGTTACTCTACTGTTTGTCGCCTATACTACTGAGACAATTTGTTACCTCTTTTATCTGAGGAAATACTACCGTATTTTTGGACGGCACGATAGGAAAATATAGTTACTTCACCGTCCTTCAGCTATGCTACTGCCATCTTTTACCTGTGAAAGTACTATTCCACCGTTCATCTCCTCTTCGCGTTGGGAAAATACTATTGTCTTTTACTACGGTATAATAAAAAGGAGTAGGCGCATCTTTCAACCGGAAAAAATACTACTGCCTTCTTATGTACCAAGTCCGGAAATAAAAGTACTTACCATTTGCCGCCTATTTTATATGGGAAAATACTACTACCGTCTACCTCCTCGGAATATTTCTTAGAAAAAACTGCATCATTTGTTGACCATTATATTTTTAGCAAATACTAATGTTATTCTCTACAGTATGTTTGGAAAAATATTGTTACCTTACAAACACTCTATCATCTTTTATTTGGGATAATGCTACGACCTTCTAATATGGTAACTTCGGAAAAATATACTTAGGGTATCTTTGAAAAAATATATTTGCTCCACCGTCCGTCGTTTATAGTACTGCCATCTTTTACCCAAGAAAAATACTATCGCCTTCTTCTAAACATCTTAGAAAAAATATACTTACGCTACCTTTGAAAAAATATAGTCACTCCACCGCCCGCTTTCTTTTTCAACTGGGAGACTCACTCTACTCTCCGGTATTTTTCAACCGAGAGAAATACTACGACCTTCCTCTGTAGCCACTCCGACAAAAAACAATCGGCCCTCCGATGTCTCTTTACCTAGGAAAATAATACTGCCTTTTTTACGTTATCTCCAAGGATAATATAGTCACCCGTCGCCTCTTTCAGCCGGAAAAAAAATACTACTGCTTTCTTATGTACCAAGTCCGGAAATAAAAGTACTTACCATTTGCCACCTACTTTTATATGGGAAAATACTACTACCTTCTACCTCCTCGAAAAAATATAGTTACTCTACTGTTTGTCGCCTATACTACTGAGACAATTTGTTACCTCTTTTATCTGAGGAAATACTACCATCTTTTTGGACGGCACGATAGGAAAATATAGTTACTTCACCGTCCTTCAGCTATGCTACTGCCATCTTTTACCTGTGAAAGTACTATTCCACCGTTCATCTCCTCTTCGCGTTGGGAAAATACTATTGTCTTTTACTACGTTATAATAAAAAGGAGTAGGCGCATCTTTCAACCGGAAAAAATACTACTGCCTTCTTATGTACCAAGTCCGGAAATAAAAGTACTTACCATTTGCCGCCTATTTTATATGGAAAAATACTACAACCGTCTACCTCCTCGGAAAAGTATAGTTACTCCACTGTTTGTTGCCTATACTACGGAGACAATTTGTTACTTCTTTGACCCGAGGAAATACTGCCGTCTTTTTCGGCACATAGGAAAATATAGTTACTTCACCGTCCTTCAGCTATGCTACTGCCATCTTTTACCTGTGAAAGTACTATTCCACCGTTCATCTTCTCTTCGCGTTGGGAAAATACTATTGTCTTTTACTTAGTTATAATTAAAAGGAGTAGGCGCATCTTTCAACCGGAAAAAATACTACTGCCTTCTTATGTACCAAGTCCGGAAATAAAAGTACTTACCATTTGCCGCCTATTTTATATGGGAAAATACTACTACCGTCTACCTCCTCGGAAAAGTATAGTTACTCCACTGTTTGTTGCCTATACTATGGAGACAATTTGTTACTTCTTTTACCCGAGGAAATACTGCCGTCTTTTTCGACGGCACATAGGAAAATATAGTTACTTCACCGTCCTTCAGCTATCCTACTGCCATCTTTTACCTGTGAAAATACTATTACACCGTTCATCGCCTCTTCACATTGGGAAAATACTATTGCTTTTTACGACGGTATAATAAAAAGGAGTAGGTACTCCACCCCACAATGTAGTGCTACCGCCATACTATTTTCGTTTTTCCCGCCGCCTCACGATCTCCTTGTGATTTTTGTCCAAACTACACTCTTTTCTTAATCGCATCACGATCAACCTATGGGTGCGGGAAAATAAATCCGAACCTTGGCGTTGTAATAGTAGTTCTACATTAACATTACTACCACAAAATCATTTCTAGAGTACTTCATTACCCCGAATATTGTGGTAATTCTACAATAGTTTACCCACCAATATAAATAGCCAAGGGCGCGGCGTGCCGCCGCGTGTACCTTCCTAGTACATGTATTAAAGCTGACCCCCTTTGCTCAAATTTTAGCTAGGTACTGTTGATGGTAATGTTTCAGCTAATCAAATTTTGACACGACAGTGATTTTCAGTCGGCTTCTCTCCCGCCGCTTTGACACGACAGTGATTTTCAGTCGTTACCTTCTCTCGCCGCTTTGACCGAAGAGTCCAGAAGCACCATGGACTCCCGAGTGGTTCTCCAGTATAAGGGCATGCCCAATGCATAGCTCTAGGGGTGTTGCTTCACACCTTTAACTAGGTTCGGGTGGTCCAAAGTAGGTTCGGATGAGGAAGCAGCCTCTTCATCAGGAGGCAACCTCTTCAGCCATAAAGTGGAAAATGTGAGAGAGAAAGAGAAAAACCAAATCAGCTTTTAAGAGAAAGACATATTAATAGGACCATAACATGGCATGCATATGTCAAAAGTTTTATCCAAGTCTAGTTGGACAGCTGCCTCCATTGCTCATGCCCTAACTCTGCCTCCCACTTTCACTCCCCATATTCTACGGCTCGTCGCCGCCCTGGAACCCGCGGCTCGGCTACCTTTCCTGGGTGCACGAGGTGTCATGGCTCGCCTCGAGAAACTCCAGCCCGAAGGCATCGGCGCATCGCCCAACGTCCGTTCCCATGATTTGTGCCCCACAGAGGAGCTCACTGGCGGCAGCATCACTACCGTCCTCCATCTTTTCGGCTCCGGCGAGCAGAGAACCCCCGTCCTCCTCCTCCATCTTGGGCATGGCGGCGCCGTGGTGCAGGACCGCGAACGGAACGGACAGGGCTTGGCAGAGGAAAAGCCTGAGAGCGGCGGCGACGAAGGCTTGCGTCTTTTTCTGGTTTGTTCCACCCTTCTCTCTCCCTGACCTTTTCTCCCGTACATACGAGCCAAACATACGGCGGCGCTCGGGCCAAGCCGGTCAGGTCGTTCGTTCTCGGAGGCTTTGGCTGGTGGAGATCGAAGGGCGGGCGTGGCCGCCGGTTGCGGGGGGTAGAGAGAGGTATCAGATAGGGCCTCCTTGCCTGCGGTGGTGCTGAGCCTGAAGCGGCCACATCAGTCGAGGCCGTGGTGTGCAGCCGTTTAGCCCCTGCCGATATGATCTAAAACGGTGGCGGTTGTTCCTTCCCCCTTGCAGGTTATGTAATCTAGATAATCAATTGCAGTTGCTTCAGTGTACAGCTAGACACAAGGTGATATAGATACATCTTTGAAGCTTCTTGCAGGTCAGATGTTCGACAAATTGATTCTTTGTCATGGAAGCTAGGTGTGTATGGCTTTATAGTCCATGGCACAGCGCAGGTTAACTGAATTCTATTGGACTGCTTATGAACTACTTCTCTTGTGTTTCTACACAAATATAGTTGTATTATATACGTTCTCAATATTTGATTTGCTAATACAGACACGTCTTAGCAGAGAGTAGATGATTTAGTTCATTCTAAGTGTTTATATTCTTCATTTGTATTCCAAGAAGATAATGGCACAGCACATTACAATGAAATCCATTTATGTTTGACTCCTTATTTCGTGTTCTCCGCCCTCACATCAGTGCCACACTCTTGGGACGTTTATAGTGGTGTGCGTCCTATTGGTGGCAGGCATGGTAGGAACTGTAACTCGAAGGGCGTAGCCATCTGAGCAAAAACTACCTTGGTTGTCGAGGGTGTGTGTCCTCTTATTCTTCCAACTCTTACTGCATGATTTCCCAAATTGCAGAACTAGGATTACTAATATTGATCAGGAAAAACAAGTGTCCATGATCATGTTTCTTTTTTGCATTCCTATTCATTTAGATATGTGTACCAACATCATCCTCTGAAATAAGATGTGCTGGTTCTCCTTCCCTGGTCTATGACAATGGGTATTGTGTGATTTAGGTCTGCTGCTTCTACGTGCATACATCCTGCTAAGTCGGTGCTTATAAGTCACGTGTTCTTCAGAGAAATGGAGTTTTCGCACAAACAGATCAAACGCGACCTTCTGAACATTCACCATTCAGGTAATTATTATAGTATTTTTGTTAAGTGTCCTGACCTTCTTTTCTAATTGCAGTTTATTCTCTTCGTTTGTTCATAGAGGGCAGGTCTCTATTAACTAAAAACAGTAGTGCATCTGCTACTTCTTTCTTTACATGCCTGTCATATCAAGATTTGTTTCTCATGCATAACTAACAACGTTTTGGTTTGCACAACGAGCTAACCAATGCTTGTGCTATATGTCACACTTTAAAATTTATGTCTTTAGGTACCATTATTATTAGCACGGTATTTTATCTACAGCTATGGAGTTGAGGAACTATTGAACATCTATATTATTAGATGATTCATTCGCACACTTTCAGTATATGATGTATGTGCGGTATTCTTTTGGTATCGTAATGAATTTTTTTATGAAGCAATTGACTGTACTTGGTCGACTGAGATATCTATGGTTTCCTATGTGGCTTTGTTTGGTACTATAATCTTCAATGCATTTCTGATATATTAGCATCTCATTGTCAAATCCAAAATAAGGTACAAATTTCTAGACAATGGTTGCTACTTCAAAGTAAACTTCGTTCTCATTTACGTTTTGTTTTCCTAGCAGTGTTTACAACCTTAAATCTCATTGCCATTGTTATTTAGCTTCTGGTGGCTGGAGCATAGCCTAAATCTTAAACCTACATCTCTCTCATTTATCCATGTAGTTACCATTCTTCTCTTTTTTTATTTCACTCCTGCCTACAAATGCACTCGCCATGTGCCCTCAGTTCAGTCTGTCAGGTCCATCTTTGATGTCTTATTTTACTGAATTGTTCATTTCTAACTCACATGCCAGCTGTGTCGGCGCCCGTGTACCTTTTGCCATCCGATGCTCACTATGAAATCCAAAATAAGGTTCATCTAGACAATGATTTCTACTTAAAAGTAAACCTGGTACTGTTGTTGTTGTTGTTAGATAAGGCCTGAAGTTTGTTGATCCTGCTCAGCTTTTCAATCACTTATTGGTTGTTCACTTCGTCGCGAAGGAAGATGAAGTGATCGTGACAGCTATTGTTAAATTCAGGTACATACATTATTTTTCCATCTGATTTTGTGAACTGTTTTTCTGAAGTATAATAACATAATTAGGAAGGAGTTCCCATTATCTATTATATTATTAAAACAACAAACAACCGACGGTATAGATTAGCTAGACGTAATAAAACCAATAACAACGGTGAAGATTAATTCTTAAACGTCCGGCCCGTATGGATTTTTAGTTGCGCGTATATAGTCTCCTTCTCTCCCACGTCTTAATCGTGAATATGAATCCCAAACAGGAAAATCGCGTGGTTGTTGAGTAACGGTGGAGAGTGGAGACCGGAGACGTGGAGAATTTTCGTTTTGATTGTCTATATTTACGCATGCACGTAGTAGTTTCCGATACGTACGTCCTTCGAAACGGTGTTATACAGACCTACGTTTCCGGCGGTTCTGTTCCGAAGCAACATAAATTCCTTCGTCTCTCCAGATCTCTTCCTCCGGCTGGCTGTTCTGGAACTCTTCTGCGCTCAGTCCCGACACCTGACGGCTGCCGCCGCCTCTTCTACAGCCGTCGTCGCTGCGTCAGCAAATAAGCAGAAGTGCAGAACATGGAGGCACCCTGTAAGGCCTAACACAGCGAAGGATCACCAATCGGTAAATTGAAAGTACGCCACGACGTCAGACGAGATGCTGGCATGCTGCTAGGCTAGCTCCACGACGCCATCATATCGTTGTCTGATAGGTGCCCCAAAATATTCAAGGATACCCTCCTTGGATGGAAGCAACAAAGGGGGTCCGATTGATCGGCTGATCGGCCGGATATTCTCTGGATTGATAGATGACGGCGGCAGTATGGTATATCCATCTTCCGGATATTTCTTCATTGATCGGTCGTCGCCGGCGAGCGGCAGCATGATTAATAACGCCTGATGCAAGAAACAAGGTTCATCATCTTCCGGGCATTCTTAGATTGATCGATCCGTCACTGCGAGCGGCATCACAATTAGGCGGGATGCGTGATCATCCCCTCCGCTAGAACCTCATCGCGAGTTCTACTTACCATGGTCGCCGGCTTTTCAATAGAAACAGTCGCACGAGGGTGCATCAGAATCCTTTTGTCTTTCATCGACAAGCTGGATTGCAGTGCCAGGAGGAAGTGCGATTAAGGCCGGGCGGCCGGCGACCTCGCTCCACCAAATCAGGCACGAGTCAGGTTTCTATGCTAAACCTATATCACGCCTGCGATCAGGATCTCCTATGCGTCCCTCAATACAATATCCGAATCGACGAGCTAGATTGGACTACATCTTTGAGCACTGTACGACAACAGTTCATGGGTATCATGTTAGCATGTACAGCCACTATTTTGTACTTCGATGAGCTCAGGCATGGATGGTGAAAGGATCGATTCTAAGGTAATAAGTACCAATTTCTGTATGATATACGCAGTCATGTTATGGTGCCCCGTTTCTAATAAGAATTTTAAATGATATTTGATTTTTTTTGCAGTTATGAATATGTAACCTTATGGAAAGCAAATTTATAAAATAAAAGCAAATGCTCTCAGGGTTTCTACGCTGTTGTGCTCCGGCATCGGCAGCAAGAAAAAACCCTTACTTGAAGATTGGCTGAATGCAACTACAAAAAATCTTTTTGGTGAGAGATCATAAAACTGTCGCAGATTCTGTTTGCCATCTACTAAAGCTTACCGTCTCGGTTCATGTAAAATACTACAGCCTTTGTTCAGAGACTTTATCGGTTCTTTATTTTTGCAGGAGACATATCCTTTTGGACAATGGTTTGTCGAATACATGAGATTGGGATTTTAGTAAGATCTTTTGGAAGAATGTCTGGTCGTTTTTACCTCCTGCATATATTTTTGTTTGCTTTACCATACCAATTGTTCAGCTATTCGTAATTCTGCAGTTAAAGAATAATACACATGTTTATTGTACTCAGATCACATATTGGTTGATTGGAATAATGAGACAAGCTTACCAGGATAACATATATACATAAATGGCATGGATCTGCACGTTGGCAGAAGAATAGACACACCAACGTCTCTATGATATATTTTCAAGAGTGTGTCATAAAAACGTAGCAAAAAGATGTTAGTGCAAAATTAAGTGATTATTTAGACGAAAATAATTTTCTTGATAAAACAGAATATTGCACTTCTAACAAATAATGTCGACCTTTCCTTCATCTGTTACTAGGATAGTAGTTATATGAGCTCCAATCTAATATTGTTAGACTCGGTTGGAGTTATATTGTCTATCATTCTATGATCTCTCAAGATAGTAAGGTGATACATGGAAATTTATTTATTTTCATGTTTTGTCCTCTTAGCCACTGCAATTCAACTAATTTGATGTATGGTAAAAAGATATAGATTGAGATCAAAAGTCAGAAATATTTAAATTTATAAGACGATAAGTGTCCTGAATGATAGATAACAATGGATGAAGGTATATGGTAGAGGGAAAGCTTGAAAAATGAAGTGGTGCATTTTTGTAGCGTGAGCCGATTGTCGTTGTTGCCAAATACCAATATTTTTAATAGTAACCTAATAAAAGATAAAGGAAATACTTCCACTAAAATCCATTAAATGTTTCATATTTATGTATAGCGTTGAAAATTGATATATTATCAATAATGTAGCTACCAATGAATATACTTAATTAATAATTTGCATTGGGAAAATAATTAGATTAAAAAACATGCCGAGTTTATTTTTCTCATGATTATTTTCTTGAAAGAGTGGTATTCATGTTAGGCATATGCGAGCTTTAAACAAAATGTTTGAACAATAATTTCAACTCACAAAAACGTAATACCATTGTCATCTCAAAGCAGATGTAACGAGTACATGGTACAAATAAACTAACTAATAAATCTAGCCGCGCAATTGCGCGGGTCACCCTGCTAGTTTAGCTGAACATACAAGATACCATATTAGTTTTTTCTATGCAGATAATTTCATAATAGCTATTACCTAGAGAAGAATGTCACAATTGTTCACTTACTTGGCCTTATTTTTTCATAACTTTTTTCCATGCGCGAGATTTCTTCATCTAGATATTTTTATATTCATTTCAGGTGTGTCTTGATGGGTTCATATAATTAACGGTAGCTGAGAACATAGGTAGCCACGCTTTGCACAAAAATTGTCATTCCTAGGCCACAAACTTCTGTTTCGGGAATGGAATCATCTATTTATTATGTGGTCTGATATTTAAGAATGCCCTAATCAACTAGCTGCATAGATCATAATGTGAATTTCAGTTTTAGTTTGACAAGCTAGAGATGCCGATTTTATATTCCTTGGTGAAATATGAATGAACTGAATTGGTTGGTCCAAAGTTACTGTAGTTAGGAGATTACAAGGGCAGGCTAAAAGGATTTGGTGACTACTTTAGTAGGCTGACTTCAAAGGAAGTATACCAGATTTCACTGTACAACATCAGTTGGCTTTTACTCATCACTCCCTTGCTCTTGTGTTTTTTTTTTTGCGGGTAAAAGAGGATATATTAAGCAGTAGGGCTTACAACGAGATCATGATCAAGGGCCTGTCTACTTTAGTAGGCTGACTTCAAAGGAAGTATACCAGATTTCACTGTACAACATCAGTTGGCTTTTACTCATCACTCCCTTGCTCTTGTGTTTTTTTTTGCGGGTAAAAGAGGATATATTAAGCAGTAGGGCTTACAACGAGATCATGATCAAGGGCCTGTCTAACACAGTCAGGACCCGCGGAGCCATGCCATGCTGCTTTCTTTTTCTTTGGAGTACCTTGGTAATTCTTTGTATGGAATATAGTTTCTTTCACTCTGAACAAATCAATGGAAAACTTAAAACATAGTTTCTTATTTTCAACAAGAAATGTATATAGAGGACAATGCTTGGATCAACCATGGTTCATGTGGTATGTACTTCTATTGTTGTCGTTTGTATTTTTTTAGCTTGCCTAACAGCGTGTTCTCTTCTGTCTGTTTATAGTTGTTGGTACTTTTCTATTGTTCCTCTTCACAGGCTACTGCCAGTTGATTAATGCGGCGTCACCTTGCAGTTGTTAAGGCAGGCAGTTATTATGTGTGGTATTCTGCTTCCCCTTCTTTTATGTATATTTTGCTTGCTCAATGCGCGTGGTTTCTCTACCTGCCTATGTCTCCGGAGTGAATATATTTGCTGCCAATGATGATGAGGATGAGCAGATCGTTTGAGCTGGATGATCAGCTGCTGCCACCAACTCTCTGTCCATGGCGGTACAGAGAAGAATTGGATTTTTATGGAAATTTCTGTCTTATATCTCAAAGATTAATATGAAGAAATAGTTTGAAAATACTTGCAATTGACGAAATCGGTGCAACAACAAGGAACATTATACATCAGGAAGTGCTTTCCTGTAGCTAATCTTTCTACCCACGGTTGGGTGAAACTATCTTTCCTATCGTACAGGTGGCATGTATCCTGTACTCCTTTTGTAATAACAATAGTTGTTCTGTATGTTGAATAATATGCGGTTAATTTCACTAGCACGTGATGATAGCTATGTTGTTGATATGCAGTCTCTTTTTTGCTTATTTGTCCATGGAAATGCCATAGAATGTACCGACTTCATATTTTTCTGATTTTGAAAACTGTTATGTCCTATTTATATCAAGCTACTTGATCCATGAGTAATCAAATCCGATATAACTTATCAATAATACCGACGGGCGCGGCGCGCGTAAACTTCCTAGTATTTCTTATAGAGTGTATGTTTTCAACATACGACCACTCAAATTGATTAGGAAAAAACACGTGCATCTAAAATGTTTTGCCAAAAATCAAGATAGGACATCCGACCTACCTTGCCCTACTGGAAGCTCCGCCCTTTCTCAACTATATACCGAAGTTACTTCAGAAAGTTCTCTCGCCAAAGCGTATAAACAAACCAGGACGCTATGGTGGTGTTCATGTTGAAGTAATCTCTAGCGATTTTGTTTCATCTTCACGGCCGCGAGAGAAAAGGCGGAAATTCAAAGGTGATTGCCATGGACGTGGCTGTCAAAGTCTTGGTCGGGGCCTCCACGACATGGCCTCGGTACTGGCTGCTACGGCCACCATGCCGGACAAAGATCGGTGCCGCCGCTGCGATGCAGGGCAACCACGGTGAGCTCGCTATTGCCGGAGGTGCTGGTGGACGGACGGGGCTATGCTGCGCGGCCACTACACCACAGATGTGTTAGAGTTTATCTACTGTACACGTTTTGTATTCAGAGTTATATACATGTACGGCTGGTGACCAATATCACCATACTATAAATACAACAATGAGAGGCTCGGGATTGTATCTGAGTAGAATCAAACATACCGTGTTTCCTAAATTTAACATGGTATCACGAGCAGGCTCTTCCGTCGCATCTACCTGATCGCAATCGACGAGATCATATCTCCGTCTTCGTCACTTCTGTCGCCGGAAATTGAGCAACGCTAGATCGCAACAGTCACTGAAATTTGAGCGACGCCAGATCGCATCACCCTCCACCCACCGCATCGTCTTCCGTCTCACCCTCGTTGCTCAGGACGATCGCTATGGCGTCATTGTCCAGTTACGTTCCCCAGATCAATCTCGGGACACCTCCGTCAGACAAATTGACGAGGAAGAATTTCCCTCTGTGGCGTTCTCAAGTGCTCCCCGCCATACGTGGCTCTCAACTCGTCGGAATCCTCGACGGAAAAGATGCAACACCGGTGCAAGAAATCGCCCCTACTACGGCAGAGAAAGAAGCAGACGCCCAGGAGAAACTGGTGCTGAACCCGGCATACGCAGTCTGGCTTGCACGGGATCAAACAGTCCTGTCCTACCTCCTCCAATCTCTTTCCCTTAAGATATTACCTCATGTCCATCGGACTGAGAGCAGCCATGGGGTCTGGAAAGCCCTGGAGGAGATGTTTGCCGCACAAAGTGAGTCACCAATCTGCTCATTGCTCTCGCAAACACGAAGAAGCTCCAGATGACTACTGTGGAGTTCCTTACAAAGATGCAGGGGTTCGCCGATGAATTGCTCTCGGTTGGTCATCCTCTGCCTGATCGCCAGCTTGTCTCGTACAACCTCGCCGGTCTTGGAGCCGGATACAACTCACTGGTCGCCTCTCTGGGCGTGTCTACCATGCCGATCACGTTGAGCATGCTCTACTCTCAACTGCATGCATATGATCAGCGTCAGGAGATGCTGAATTCCTCGCCACCTGATGAGTTTGAGACATCTGCAAACGCCGGCGTACCATCAACATCGTCAGTACTTCGCCAACAATACCAGCTCTGGCAAATCATGCGGTGACCGCGGTGACCGCGGTGATCGCCGGGATGAGCGCCGTGATGAGCGTCGGGACGGTCGCAGAGGAGACGATCGCCCATACAATCAAGGACGTGGTGGTGGCCGTGGACCTCCAGGAGGGGGCCGAGGACGCGGTCGTGGACGCCGCCGCACCACCCCATGGGCCAATGTCACTTGCCAGATCTGTGGTAAAGAAGGCCATTATGCTAAAGATTATTGGTCCCGCTATGAGGATGATGATGGCGGCTATGGTGACAAAGAAACCAAAGCTGCTTATGGGCTAGATACTAATTGGTACCAGGACTCGGGTGCCACCCATCATATCACCGGAGAACTTAACAATCTCACAATGAGGGACGCGTACAAGGGCTACGACAAGGTCAACACTGCCAATGGACAATGTATGACTATTTTCCATGTTGGTCAATCCATAATTCATAACCATGCTCGAAATTTTCATATTCGCAATGTCCTCTATGTCCCTAATGCATCTAAAAATCTTCTCTATGTTCATCGTTTCACATATGATAATAGAGTGTTCATAGAATTTCATCCGTTCTTCTTTTTGATCAAGGATCAGGTCACCCGAAAAATAATTCATAGAGGACAGTGTGTTGGAGGGCTTTACCCTCTTATTTCTTCCTTGGAATCGCCAAATTCTCAGAAGCATGCTTTTGTCGCCCCTCAGCCATCACAGTCTCGGTGGCACAGTCGTCTTGGTCATCCTTCGTTTGTCCTAGTTAGGCATATTGTTAGCA
The DNA here is from genome assembly GCF_022539505.1 of Lolium rigidum. Lineage (NCBI taxonomy): Eukaryota > Viridiplantae > Streptophyta > Magnoliopsida > Poales > Poaceae > Lolium > Lolium rigidum. Next base: position 116,430,140 of record NC_061511.1, read on the forward strand.
AAAATAAACTTCCATGTGTTAGAGATTCTAGTCATGAATTAGTGTGTGATCCATGTCAGTAAGATAAAAGTCATCAATTACTGTATCCCATCTCCACCAGTGTATCTACAACTCCTTTAAAATTAGTCTTTCCTGACGTATGGGGCCCTGCACCTACCTCTGTTGGTCATCATGATTACTATGTAAGCTTTATTGATGATTATAGCAAGTTTACTTGGATCTATTTATTTAAGAAAAAGTCTGATGCTCTTGCTGCCTTTGTGAACTTTCAAAAACTTGTTGAACGAAAACTTGATAGGAAAATTCTTGTTGTTCAATCTGATTGGAGAGGTGAGTACATTGCACTTAACTCTCACTTCCAGACACATGGAATTTCTCATCTTGCGTCATGTCCCCATGCTCATCAGCAAAATGGGGCAGCTGAGAGAAAACACCGCCACATTGTTGAGGTTGGCCTCTCACTTCTTGCTCACGTCGATATGCCTCTTAAGTTTTGGGATGAAGAATTTCTCGCAGCCACATATCTCATCAATATGCTACCCAGCGAAGTCATCAACAATGACACACCTGTGCATCGTCTCTTAGGCACACACCCAACTTACTCATCTCTTCGTGTGTTTGGTTGCGCATGTTGGCCCAATCTTCGCCTCTATAACAAGCACAAACTTGCCTTCCGTTCCACACAATGTGTGTTCCTAGGCTATAGTCCACGTCATAAGGGGGTAAAATGTCTAGAAGTGTCAACTGGTCGAGTTTATATTTCTCCCGATGTTGTCTTTGATGAGACGGTGTCTCCATTTAAAAATCTACACCCTGCTTGTGACGCTAAAGCACACGTCCGTTAGGAACCCCAAGAGGAAGGTATGATGCGTACAACAGCGAGTTTTCCCTCAGTAAGAAACCAAGGTTATCGAACCAGTAGGAGATGAAGGCCACGTGAAGGTTGTTGGTGAAGGAGTGTAGTGCGGAGCAACACCAGGGATTCCGGCGCCAACGTGGAACCTGCACAACACAATCAAAATACTTTGCCCCAACTTAACAGTGAGGTTGTCAATCTCACCGGCTTGCTGAAAACAAAGGATTAAACGTATGGTGTGGAGAATGATGTTTGCTTGCAGAAAACAAGAGAGAACAATGATTGCAGTAGGTTGTATTTCAGATATAAAAGAATGGACCGGGATCCACAGTTCACTAGTGGTGTCTCTCCAATAAGATAAATAACATGTTGGGTGAACAAATTACAGTTGGGCAATTGGCAAATAGAGAGGGCATAACAATGCACATACATATCATGATGACTACTATGAGATTTACTTAGGGCATTACGACAAAGAACATAGACCGCCATCCCAGCATGCATCTATGCCTAAAAAGGCCACCTTCGGGTTAGCATCCGCACCCCTTCCAGTATTAAGTTGCAAGCAACAGACAATTGCATTAAGTACTGTGCGTAATGTAAACAATACAAATATCCTTAGAAAAAGCATTGATGTTTTATCCCTAGTGGCAACATCACATCCACAACCTTAGAACTTTCTGTCACTGTCCCAGATTCAATGGAGGCATGAACCCACTATCTAGCATAAATACTCCCTCTTGGAGTTACAAGTATCAACTTGGCTAGAGCCTCTACTAGCAACGGAGAGCATGCAAGATCATTAACAACACATATATGATAGATCAATAATCAACTTGACATAGTATTCCATATTCATCGGATCCCAACAAACACAACATGTAGCATTACAAATAGATGATCTTGATCATGATAGGCAGCTCACAAGATCTAAACATGATGGCATAATAGGAGAAGACAACCATCTAGCTACTGCTATGGACCCATAGTCCAAGGATGAACTACTCACGCATCAGTCCGGAGGCGGGCATGGTGATGTAGAGCGCTCCGGTGATGATTCCCTCTCCCGGCGGGTGCCGGAGGTGATCTTCGAGAACCCCCCGAGATGGGGTTGACGGCGGCGGCGTCTCTGGAACTTTTCTCGTATTTTGGCTCTCGGTACTAGGGTTTTCCGATACAAAGGAATATATAGGCGAAGAGGAAGCGTCGGGGGAGCCAGGGGGTGGGCTCCCCACACCTGGGCGCGGCAGGAGGTGGGGCCGCGCCGCCCTATGGGGTGGCCCCCCTGTTGGCCGTCTCCGACTCTTCTTCGATGTTCTGGAACACTCCGTGGAAATAGGGTCGTGGGCTTTTGTTTCGTCCAATTCCGAGAATATTTCCTGTGTAGAATTTCTGAAACCAAAAACAGCAGAAAACGGGAACTGGCGCTTCGGCATCTTGTTAATAGGTTAGTCCCGGAAAATGCATAAAAATGATATAAAGTATGAATAAAACATGTAGGTATTGTCATAAAACTAGCATGGAACATAAGAAATTATAGATACGTTGGAGACGTATCAAGCATCCCCAAGCTTAGTTCCTACTCGCCCTCGAGTAGGTAAACGATAAAAAGAATAATTTCTGAAGTGACATGCTACCAACATAATCTTGATCAATACTATTGTAAAGCATATGAGATGAATGAAGTGACTCAAAGCAATGGTTTATAGTTTGCTAACAAAAAGATAATGACTAAACAACTAAATTATATAGCAAAAACTTTTCATGAATAGTACTTTCAAGACAAGCATCAAAAAGTCTTGCATAAGAGTTAACTCATAAAGCAATAGATTCTTAATAGAAGGTTTTGAAGCAACACAAAGGAAGATTTATGTTTCAGCAATTGCTTTCAACTTTCAACATGTATATCTCATGGATAATTGTCAACACAAAGTAATATGATGAGTGCAATAAGCAAGCATGTAAGAATCAATGCACACAGTTGACTCAAGTGTTTGCTTCTAAGATAGAAAGAAGTAGGTAAACTGACTCAACATAAAGTAAAAGAAAGACCCTTCGCAGAGGGAAGCAGGGATTAAATCATGTGCTAGAGCTTTTCAAGTTTTGAAATCATATAGAGAGCATAAAAGTAAAGTTTTGAGAGATGTTTGTTGTTGTCAACGAATGGTAGTGGGCACTCTAACCCCCTTGTCAAACAGGCTTTCAAAGAGCGGCTCCCATGAAGGACGTTATCTCTACCAGCAAGGTAGATCATCCCTCTTCTCTTTTGTTTACACATGTACTTTAGTTTTATTTATGGATGACACTCCTCCCAACCTTTTGCTTTCACAAGCCATGGCTAACCGAATCCTCGGGTGGCTTCCAACATTTCACATACCATGGAGGAGTGTCTATTTGCAAAATTAAGTTGCTTACTGATGAATCAGGGCAAAACATGTGGAGATAATTATTAATGAAAGTTTATTAATTGGGGCTGGGAACCCCGTTACCAGCTCTTTTTGCAAAATTATTGGATAAGCGGATGAAGCCACTAGTCCATTGGTGAAAGTCTGCCCAACAAGATTAAAAGATAAAACACCACATACTTCCTCATGAGCTATAAAACATTGACACAAATAGGGAGTAATAAAATTTTGAGTTGTTTAAAGGTAGCACATGAAGTATTTACTTGGAATGGCAGAAAAATACCACATAGTAGGTAGTTATGGTGGACACAAATGGCATAAGTTTTGGCTCAAGGTTTTGGATGCACGAGAAGCATTCCCTCTCGGTACAAGGCTTTGGCTAGCAAGATTGTTTGAAGCAAACACAAGTATGAACCGGTACAGCAAAACTTACATAAGAACATATTGCAAGCATTATAAGACTCTACACTGTCTTCCTTGTTGCTCAAACACTTTTACCAGAAAATATCTAGACCTTAGAGAGACCAATCATGTAAACCAAATTTCAACAAGCTCTACGGTAGTTCTCCACTAATAGGTTTAAACTACATGATGCAAGAGCTTAAACATGATCTACTTGAGAGCTCAAAACAATTGCCAAGTATCAAATTATTCAAGACAATATACCAATTACCACATGAAGCATTTTCTGTTTCCAACCAAATAGCAATAAGTGCAGCAGCTTTCAACTTTTGCCATGAACATTAAAAGTAAAACGAAGAACACCAGTGTTCACATGAAAAAGCGGAGCGTGTCTTTCTCCCACACAAGCATGTTAGGATCCGATTTATTCAGAGAATGAAAATAACAAAACAAAAATAAAAGCACACAGACGCTCCAAGTAAAGTACATAAGATGTGCCGGAATAAAAATATAGTTTCACTAGAGGTGACCTGATAAGTTGTTGATGAAGAAGGGGATGCCTTGGGCATCCCCAAGCTTATATGCTTGAGTCTTCTTGAAATATACAGGGATGAACCACGGGGCATCCCCAAGCTTAGAATTTTCACTCTTCTTGATCATATTATATCATCCTCCTCTCTTGATCCTTGAAAACTTCCTTCACACCAGACTCAAAGCAATCTCATTAGAGGGTTAGTGCATAATCAAAAATTCACATGTTCAGCAAGGACACAATCATTCCCAACACTTCTGGACATTACCCAAGGTTACTGAAATTTAATGGAGCAAAGAAACCCACTCAAACACAGTAAAAGAGGCAATGCAAAATAAAAGGCAGAATCTGTCAAAACAGAACAGTCCGTAAAGACGAATTTTTTCGAGGCACTTAACATGCTCAGATGAAAAAGCTCCAGTTGAATGAACGTTGCGTACATATCTGAGGATTACTCATGAATTTTTTCAAGATTTTTAGATTTTCCAACAGAGAGATCAGCTCAAATTCGTGATAGATAAAAATCTGTTCCTGCGCAGAAATCCAAATCTAGTATCAACTTTCTATCAAAGACTTTACTTGGCACAACAATGAAAGAAAATAAAGATACAAACGTATTGCTATAGTAGTAACAAGCACCTTGACTCAAATATAAAACAAAAATTGCAGAAATAAAACAATGGATTATCTCCCATAAGCGCTTTTCTTTAACGCCTTTCAGCTAGGCGCAGAAAGTGAAAATCAGGTAACATCAAGAGAAGAAGCATTAACATCATAATTTGTTCTAATAATAGAATCAAAAGGCAACTTCATTCTCTTTCTAGGGAAGTGTTCCATACCTTTCTTAAGAGGGAATTGATATTTAATATTTCCTTCTTTCATATCAATAATAGCACCAACGGTTCGAAGAAAGGGTCTTCCCAAAACAATAGGACAAGATGCATTGAATTCAATATCCAAAACAACAAAATCAACGGGGACAAGGTTATTGTTAACTGTAATGTGAACATTGTCAATTCTCCCCAAATGTTTCTTAATAGAATTATCAGCAAGATTAACATCCAAATAACAACATTTCAACGGTGGCAAGTCAAGCATATCATAAAGTTTCTTAGGCATAACAGAAATACTTGCACCTAGATCACATAAAGCATTACAATCAAAATCATTGACCTTCATTTTAATGATGGGCTCCCAACCATCTTCCAACTTCCTAGGAATAGAAGCTTCAAGTTTTAATTCCTCTTCTCTAGCTTTAATGAGAGCATTTGTAATATGTTTTGTAAAGGCCAAGTTTATAGCACTAGCATTAGGACTTCTAGCAAGTTTTTACAAGAACTTAATAACTTCAGAAATATGATAATTATCAAAATCAAAACCATTATGATCTAAAGCAATGGAACCATTGTCCCCAACACTTTGAAAAATTTCAGCACTTTTATCACAAACAGTTTCAGCAGTTTCAGGCAATTTTGCATGCTTTATAGTAGAAGTAGAAACATTGCCAACACCAATTATTTTACCATTGATAGTAGGGGGTTTAGCAACATGTGAAGCATCAACATTACTAGTGGTGGTAATAGTCCAAACTTTAGCTATATTATTCTCTTTAGCAAGTTTTTCTTCTCTTTCCCACCTAGCATGTAATTCAGCCATCATTCTAATATTGTCATTAATTCGAAATTGGATAGCGTTTGCTGTAGCAAATGACTTAATATCTTTAGTTTCATTAGGCATAACTTTCATTTTTAAAAGATCAACATCAGCAGCAAGACTATCAACCTTAGAAGCAAGAACATCAATTTTACCAAGTTTTTCCTCAACGGATTTGTTGAAAGCAGTTTGTGTACTAATAAATTCTTTAAGCATGACTTCAAGACCAGAGGGTACACTTCTACTATTGTTGTAAGAATTACCATAAGAATTACCATAACCATTACCATTATTAGAAGGATATGGCCTATAGTTGTTACCAAAATTATTCCTATAAGCATTGTTGTTGAAATTATTATTTTTAATGAAGTTCACATCAACATGTTCTTCTTGAGCAACCAATGAAGCTAAAGGAACATTATTAGGATCAACATGAGATCTACCATTAACAAGTATAGACATAATAACATCGATCTTATCACTCAAGGAGGAGGTTTCTTCAACAGAATTTACCTTCTTACCTTGAGGAGTCCTTTCGAGTGTGCCATTCAGAGTAGTTGATCATCATATCATCAAGAAGCTTTGTTGCAGCACCCAAAGTGATGGACATAAAAGTACCTCCAGCAGCTGAATCCAATAGGTTCCTTGAAGAAAAATTTAATCCTACGTAAAAGGTTTGGATGATCATCCAAGTAGTTAGTCCATGGGTAGGGCAATTCTTTACCAAAGATTTCATTCTCTCCCATTCTTGGGCAACATGTTCATTATCCAATTGCTTAAAGTTCATAATGCTACTTCTCAAAGATATAATTTTAGCAGGAGGATAATATCTTCCAATGAAAGCATCTTTACATTTAGTCCATGAATCAATACTATTCTTAGGCAAAGATAGCAACCAATCTTTAGCTCTTCCTCTCAAAGAGAAAGGAAACAATTTCAGTTTTATAATATCCCCATCTACATCCTTATAATTTTGCATTTCACAAAGTTCAACAAAATTATTAAGATGGGCAGCAACATCATCAGTACTAACACCAGAAAATTGCTCTCTCATAACAAGATTTAGTAAAGCAGGTTTAATTTCATAAAATTCTGCTGTAGAAGCAGGTGGAGCAATAGGAGTGCATATGAAATCATTATTATTGGTGCTAGTGAAGTCACACAACTTAGTATTCTCAGGAGTACTCATTTTATCAATAATAAAAATAAATAAAGCAAACCCGAATTAAATAAAGTAAAACAAGTAACTAATTTTTTTGTGTTTTTGATATAAAGAAAGAAAACAAGATAGAAAATAAAATAAAGCAAGACAATAAAAAAAGTAAAGAGATTGGGTGTGAGAGACTCCCCTTGCAGCGTGTCTTGATCTCCCCGGCAACGGCGCCATAAAAGTAGCTGCTTGTGACGGTAAAGCACACGTCCGTTGGGAACCCCAAGAGGAAGGTATGATGCGTACAACAACGAGTTTTCCCTCAGTAAGAAACCAAGGTTATCGAACCGATGAGGAGATGAAGGCCACGTGAAGGTTGTTGGTGAAGGAGTGTAGTGCGGCGCAACACCGGGGATTCCGGCGCCAACGTGGAACCCGCACAACACAATCAAAATACTTTTCCCCAACTTAACGATGAGGTTGTCAATCTCACCGGCTTGCTGAAAACAAAGGATTAAACGTATGGTGTGGAGAATGATGTTTGCTTGCAGAAAACAAGAGAGAACAATGATTGCAGTAGGTTGTATTTCAGATATAAAAGAATGGACCGGGATCCACAGTTCACTAGTGGTATCTCTCCAATAAGATAAATAACATGTTGGGTGAACAAATTACAGTTGGGCAATTGGCAAATAGAGAGGGCATAACAATGCACATACATATCATGATGACTACTATGAGATTTACTTAGGGCATTACGACAAAGAACATAGACCGTCATCCAGCATGCATCTATGCCTAAAAAGGCCACCTTCGGGTTAGCATCCGCAACCCTTCCAGTATTAAGTTGCAAGCAACATACAATTGCATTAAGTACTGTGCGTAATGTAAACATTACAAATATCCTTAGACAAAGCATTGATGTTTTATCCTAGTGGCAACAGCACATCCACAACCTTAGAACTTTCCGTCATCGTCCTGCATTCAATGGAGGCATGAACCCACTATCTAGCATAAATACTCCCTCTTGGAGTTACAAGTATCAACTTGACCAGAGCCTCTACTAGCAACGGAGAGCATGCAAGATCATAAACAACACATATATTATAGATCAATAATCAACTTGACATAGTATTCCATATTCATCGGATCCCAACAAACACAACATGTAGCATTACAAATAGATGATCTTGATCATGATAGGCAGCTCACAAGATCTAAACATGATGGCATAATAGGAGAAGACAACCATCTAGCTACCGGTATGGACCCATAGTCCAAGGATGAACTACCCACGCATCAGTCCGGAGGCGGGCATGGTGATGTAGAGCCCTCCGGTGATGATTCCCCTCTCCGGTAGGGTGCCGGAGGTGATCTTCAGAACCCCCCGAGATGGGGTTGACGGCGGCGGCGTCTCTGGAACTTTTCTCGTATTTTGGCTCTCGGTACTAGGGTTTTCCGATACGAAGGAATATATAGGCGAAGAGGCAGCGTCGGGGGAGCCAGGGGGTGGGCTCCCCACACCTGGGCGCGCCAGGAGGTGGGGCCGCGCCGCCCTATGGGGTGGCCCCCCTGCTGGCCGTCTCCGACTCTTCTTCGATGTTCTGGAACACTCCGTGGAAAATAGGGCCGTGGGCTTTTGTTTCGTCCAATTCCGAGAATATTTCCTGTGTAGAATTTCTGAAACCAAAAACAACAGAAAACGGGAACTGGCGCTTCAGCATCTTGTTAATAGGTTAGTCCCGGAAAATGCATAAAAATGATATAAAGTATGAATAAAACATGTAGGTATTGTCATAAAACTAGCATGGAACATAAGAAATTATAGATACGTTGGAGACATATCACACCCCAACGCCGGTGCTCTTCTTCGCAAACAAATCCTTCTTCTTGATCCATCTCTTCACAATTTTGAGCAAGGAGATGATACTATTGATTATTCACATGTGAAATATAATCATGCTACTAATCCATTGTCTAGACCTATTTGTACTGTTCTACAGGATGCAACTCCTCAAAATACAGCGTCAGGCGAAAATTCTGCTCAATACAGTGCTTCCAGCAGTTCTGGAGGTTCATCCGATGATTCAGGTGGAAATAACAGTAGCACAGGATCCCAAGCCGATTCCCTGCACAGATCTCCCTCGGGATCGACAGAGATTGCCTCGGATCGTGCATCTGACGCACCTGGCAGCGGTCCCAGCGCCTCGGATCATGCACCTGACGCGCCTGGCGGCGGATCCAGCTTCACGCGCTCCACGTCTCACCGGTCGGCCACTGCAGCGCACGGACGGGCACCCTCTCCCGCGCATCGAGATGCCCCCGGATCGTCTGCGCCCACACCTCTGCATGGCTCTGCTCAGCCCTCACGATCGGCCACATCGCGCGCCACTGCAGCCACATCGGATCCTGCTGCATCCTCATCTGAGACAGCCAGTTCTGGCTCTTCTGCCGCACCTGGCATGGGATCTTCTGTGCCCGCTCCATCTGTGTGTCAATCTGCAGCTACGTCTACACGGCCGGTCACTAGAGCTTCCAAAGGTATTGTTAAGCCTCGTGAGTACAAGGATGGCACATTTCGATGGGTTCTATCGTGTTCCACAGCTGAGCGCGCAAATCTTGAGGATGCTTTACAAGACTCAAACTGGAGGACTACCATGAATGAGGAGTTTGATGCTCTCAAGCAAAATAACACTTGGAGACTAGTGCCATCTCGTGAAGGTAAAAACATCATTGATTGTCGATGGATAGACAAAATCAAACGCAAGGCCGATGGATCCATTGACAGATATAAGGCTAGATTGGTGGCAAAAAGGTTTCAAACAGCCCTATGGGATAGACTATGAGGATACTTTCAGTCATGTTGTCAAAATTGCTATTGTTCGTCTTGTTCTGGCAGTTTCAGTTTTCAGGGGATGGAATTTGTCACAGTTAGATGTCAAGAATGCGTTTCTTCATGGTGTTCTGGAAGAGGATGTCTACATGAGACATCCACCAGGGTATGAAGATAAGGGAAAACCTAATCATATTTGCAAGCTTGACAAGACGCTCTATGGTCTGAAACAGGCACCTCGAGCATCCTCAAACATACTATGACAGTTGGGCTCACATTCATGAAGACTAACTCTACTCTGGTTAGTGTCTTCTCTACGCAGATTGGGCAGGATGTGTTGATGATCGTCGTCCACAGGAGGATTTGCAGTATTCTTTGGACCAAATCTAATTTCTTGGAGTGGTAAAAAGCAGGCTACAGTTTCTAGGTCAAGAACTGAAGCTGAGTATAAGTCTGTTGCCAATGCAACAACTGAGGTAATATGGTTGCAATCCTTGCTAGCTGAACTAGGAGTACGGTTGACACAAGTTCCTTGTTTGTGGTGTGACAATCTTGGTGCCACGTACTTGTCAGCAAATCCTGTGTTTCATGCTAGAGCAAAACACATAGGGATTGATTTTCACTTTGTTCGAGAACGAGTGATGAAAAAGCAATTGGAGATTCGGTTCATTCCTTCGAAACATCAAGTTGCTGATGGGTCTACAAAACCGCTTCCGTATCGAGCGTTTGAGGATTTCAAGCATAATCTCAACTTATCGAAGTTGTGATTAAGGGAAGGTGTTAGAGTTTATCTACCTGTTGGAGTGAGTTTGCTCTCTTGGTGGAGCGTAGGAGAGAGCGAGCGTAGCAGGCGACCCCGCGCGCCGCCCTACGCGCCCGTCGCCCGCCACTCCGGCGGCGGCGGTCCACCTCCGGCCCGTCGGCCCTCCACTCTGTGGTGCCCTGCCCCCTACCCCTCCCCTCCCCCTCTCCCCCGTGGTCGCCATGGCTGAGGGGCGCACCCCCAGGTCTCGGCGGTGGTCGGACATCGCCGACGAAGAGGACGAGGAGATGGCGGTCTCGGAGGCCTCCTCCAAGCGCTCCTACTCCGACGTGGTTAAGGATGGCTCGCCGAGCCCGGCGCGCACGGCCTCGCCCGAGATCCAGCAGCGGGGTGGTGCGTCCAGTTCGCGCCCTGATCCTCCGAGGGCTGTGGGTGGTGGTGCTCAGCAGGGGCATGGTGGTCGGCGTGGCCCTCAACCCAAGAGGCAGCGCCACCGTGCTCCTCTCCCCTCGTATGTGGTGCCGCCAGGCGTGCCGGCGGGGTTCGCCGGTCTTTGCTTCAACTGCGCCGAGCCGGGCCATGTGGCCGGCATGTGCACAGGTCCTCGGCGCTGCCTCAACTGCAAGAGCGAGAACCATGTGGCCCGCAACTGCATGTTGCCCGTTGCTCCCGTCGCCGGGGAGGTGGCGGTCGGCGCGCCGCCGCCGCCCCGTGGTGGCCCTCTTCCGCAAGCGAGGCCCTCCGCCCCCGCCGTGGACCGCCTGCCGGACGCGGGTGCTCAAGGGGAGCGGTACATGATCCCGGCGCGCCAGCTGCTTGGCCCAAGGGATGGGTCCCCGCCGCCACCCCCTCCTCCGGCCTTGCAGGGCAGGTTGGGTGGCCGTGCTGATGTCGATGGGGCTGGTCGCGCGGCGCCACCCGTGCCCTTTGCTCCGGCCGCTGAGACACCGTGCGAGCGTGGGCTGAGGGTGGAACGGGCCATCCGTGCCGAGCCGCCGCTCCGGCCGGAGGAGCGGGCTGAAGGCCGCTCCTTTCTTGATCGCGAGGCAGTCCGGGAGCAGATGCTGCGTGGGGCGGCGCTCCGTTCCGTCGCTGAGCTTGTGGCTGAGGTGGAGGACGCGCGACCGGCGCGCGAGCGTGGAATCATCAATAGGACCCAGGAGGTGGAAGGGGCCGAGAGGGCCCTTCGCTGGGGCTTGGTGGCTTTCGTGTCGGGCACTCGGCGGCTGGTGTCTGGCGCTGCGGCGTCGGCAGCTATTCTCGAGAGGTTCCCGGAGCTGGATGGGCACTTCTCTGTGCATGCTTTCTGGCCGGCTGAGTTGCTGCTGGTCTTTGACTCCAGGGCCATGCGCGACACGCTGCTCACCTCCGCCGCCAATCCCTTTGACGGCAGAGATTTCTCCCTCAGGTTCGGAGTCTGGAACCGCCAGCTGCAGGCGACACGGCGTTGCTTCTGCTATCGGGTTCACCTCGAGGTGATGGGCGTGCCCCCGATCGTATGGAGCATGGACACGGCGAAGACGATCCTGGGCTCTTCCGGCTGGGTGGAGCGGCTGGGCTCGGAGACAGCCAGCCGCGCCAACCTTGGGACTTTCTGCATCACGGTGTGGACGGACGATATGGCGTCGCTTCCCCGCTCCAAGCAGCTGTGGCTTGCCGAGCCACTCCGGTTCGGGGGCGGCGACGACGACCTTTTGCTCCCGAGGGAGGCTCTGGTCCCTGAGGAGGTGGTGCTGCTTGCCTACGACGCTGACATCCACATTGTCCGTGTGGAGGACACTGTCGCCGCGGATGCTCGCTCCTCCATCAGCAACGCTCCAGGGCCAGGTCCGGATGGTGGCGAGGCTGGCGGGTTTGACAGCAGCCGTCGCCAGGGCCCTCCTCCTGGTGACCGCCGCCAACCCCCTACCTCTCGTGGTGAGCCGGCCGCGGCGCGCGGTAGATGGTGGCGAGGTGGGGCAGAGCGTAGGGTGGCTTTGGGCCGCACTACGTCCGTTCTGCCGTGGCCTGCTGTTCCTGTGGAGGATGGCACACCCAGTCCGGCTGCTACTGCTCCTCTACGCACTTATGCTGGCTGGCAGCAGCGGGAGCCAAGAGTGGAGCAGAGGCCATTGGAGCCAAGTGTGCAGCAGCGGGAGCCAAGTGTGGATCAATGGCCGACGGAGCCTGCTGCTGTGTTGGCCCGTGACGTTGACGGAGACTCCGTCCGGGGCTTTGTGGGATTCGACCTCGGCTGCAACCTGGCTCCGCCCTCGCGCAGCGTCCGCGACTCCTCTTCCTCGAGCTCTGCTTCGATCCAACCGTCCAGCCCGAGGAGCTGGCCAAAGGCTCTGCCTGTGTTATGGGCGGCCGACGACGACCCCCTTTCCCCGAGGGGGCCCCTCTCTCCTACCGGCTCTGTTGGTTCCCTTGACTCGTGGTTCTCCGGCTACAAGCCGTTCTCTGGCTCCCCCTCTCTTTCTTCACTGTGGAGCTATCGGCCACGCCTCCGGCGGTGGTACGGGCTGATGAGGTAGAGGAGGGGGAGATCGTGGAGATTGGTGTCGACAGCAGGTCTCCGCCGCCGGTGGCGCCTATTCCCTCGGCGCAGTCTCGGCCGCCGGTGGCGATGCCGATTGCGACCCCGGCGGGTTCCGGCTCGGCTGACTCGCCTATTCCCTCGGCGCAGTCTCCGCCGCCGGTGGCGACGCCGGTTGCGACCCCGACGGGCTCCGGCTCGGCTGACTTGAGCTGTGGTCTGGCGGCCTTCCGCAAGAGGTGCAGGCTGAAGAGGGCTGCCCTCCTCCCTCGCCCGCCGCCCCGCAAGCCGAGGAAGAAGCGCTCTCCTCCCTCTGTGGTCCGCAGGAGCGCGCGAGTGGCTGGCAGGTTCGCCTCTGGTGGTTCGATCAAGATGCAGCAGCGCATCCGCATACACCAGTTGGGGATCGCTCGTGAGGGTGAGGTGATTAGCGACGACGCCCTCCAGGCCTACCTTCGCTTCTTCAACGAGAAGCCTATGACGACGAATCACTTGGCAGCCTGCCTGGCGTTGTTCGGTTGGCTACCAGAGGCTCTCCCCGTGGCTGAGGATGAGCTTGTGGTTTGATAGTGATTCTGTGTAGTGATCTTGTTGCCGGTTATTAGTGATGGATCTCTATTTCTCCTTGTTGGTTTGGAACGTGCGGGGGTTAAACTCTTTGGCCCGGTGTGATTCTATTTATCATGTGGTTTGTCTCTCGGGTGCGAGTGTGGTTTGCTTCCTTGAAACCAAGCTGCAGGTGGTTACCCGTGACATTGTGGACAGGTGCCTGGGTAGAGACTTCGATAGTTTCTTTTTTCTACCGGCTGTGGGCACCCGTGGTGGTATCCTGCTAGCATGGAAGTCCTCGGTGGTTTCCCTCTCCAACCCCCACTACTCCAACAACGCCATTACGGCGAGGGTGGGGGCGCACAGAGACATGGGATGGTGGTTCACTGGAGTCTACGGGCCGCAATCTGAGGTGGACAAATGCCTCTTCATGCAAGAGATTAGAGACATCCGGGATCTCCACTCGGGCCCGTGGGCGGTTGCGGGAGATTTTAATCTCATTGTGGATGCGGCTGACAAGAACAACAGCAATCTCAACAGACGCATGATGGGCAAGTTCCGGCGCCTCTTAGCCGAGATGGAGCTGAAGGAGCTTTACTTGAATGGGCGCCGCTACACGTGGTCTAATGAGCGGGAGCGGGCCACTCTTGAGCGCCTTGATAGAGTCTTCTCCACGGTGGACTGGGAGGTGATGTTCCCCTCCTCCTTCCTCTCGGCAATGGGGTCCTCCACTTCGGACCATTGCCCCCTCCAGCTGTGCCTGGCGATGGACATGAGAGTGGGCCGCCGCTTCCGGTTTGAGACTTTTTGGCCCAAGGTTGACGGCTTCTTGGAGACGGTGGAGAGAGCTTGGTCCGAGGGGCCGGTGGTTGTCAACCCTTTCAAGCGTCTCGCGGCCAAGCTAGCGGCTACTGCCAAGGCGCTTACTAGCTGGAGCGATCGCTTCATTGGCAACAACAAGAGGCAAATCCTGCTGGCCAATGAGCTTATTCTCAGGTTGGACGTGGCTATGGAGTCCAGACAGCTCTCGGTGGAAGAGAGGGCCTTTCGTCGCCTCCTCAAGCGTAAGCTGCTTGGGTTGGCCTCTCTAGAACGCATGATAGCGCGGCAGCGGTCGAGGATCACGTGGCTTGCAGAGGGTGATGCCTGCACGAAGTTCTTCCACCTGCACGCCAACCATAGGCGGCGGAAGAACTTCATTGCACAGCTCAGTGTGGACGGGACCCTCGTGGCGGAACAGGATAAGAAGGCCGAGGCCGTGGACTCTTTCTACGGCGAGTTGTTGGGCACGGCGCCAGAGCGAGACTTCTCCCTCGATCTTGGCTTCCTCGGGGTGCAGGCTCATGACCTCTCGGAGCTCGACAGGCCTTTCACCGAGGAGGAGATATGGGAGGTGGTGCATTCTCAGGAGGTGGACAAAGCGCCAGGGCCCGATGGTTTTTCCGGTAGGTTCTACGTGGCTTGCTGGCCCATCATCAAGCTTGATGTGATGGCGGCCTTTCAGTCTCTGTGGGAGGGGGACTGTCGGGGGCTCCATGTGGCTAATCAAGCTCTGGTCTCCTTGCTTCCCAAGCGGGCGGATGCGGTGGAAGTGAAGGATTTCCGACCGATCAGCCTCATCCACAGTGTGGCTAAGCTCATGGCCAAGGTGTTGTCCTCTCGCCTTGCGCCCAGGATGGAGGAGCTGGTTGGCACGCAGCAGAGCGCTTTCATACGTGGGAGATGCCTTCATGACAACTTCCAGTTGGTGCATCATACGGCCTGGAAGCTGCATGCGCTCGACATCACCAAAGCGTTCGACACTGTGGATTGGGCTTTCCTCCTTGAGGTGATGTCCCGGTTAGGCTTTGGCCGTAAGTGGACCTCCATGGTGGGCGGGCTTCTTAGCTCGGCCTCTACCCGTGTGTTGGTCAATGGTCAGGCTGGGGCGCTCATCTTCAACCGCCGTGGACTCCGCCAGGGTGATCCCCTCTCCCCTTTGCTCTTTGATACGGTGATGGATGTTCTCCATCTCATGTTTGAGAGGGCGGCGAGCGTGGGCTTGCTCACGGAGCTTTCCCCTAGTGGTTTCCAGCATCGCACCTCGATGTATGCCGACGATGTGGTCACCTTCATCAGACCCACCAGGTTGGATCTCCAAACCTGCGCTCAGATCGTGGAGGACTTTGGGGTGGCATCGGGCCTGCGCACGAACATGGCCAAGTGCTCGCTTCACCCCATTCGCTGCTCTCAGGAGCAAGTGGACCTGGCCAACTCTATCCTAGGCTGCGAGGTGGCCTCTTTCCCTTTCAAGTACTTGGGACTCCCCCTTGGACTTAGAAAGGTGACAGCGGCGCAGCTACAGCCCGTGGCGGATAGTGCGGCCAATAGGCTGCAGCCGTGGTGCGCCAACCTTCTCACCCGTGGAGGCAGGACCATTCTGGTCCAGACTACTCTCTCGGCGATCCCGGTTCACGCCATGATGTCGCTGGACATCCCTCCGAAGGTCATTGAGGCGTTGTTGAAGATTTGTCGCGCCTTCCTTTGGAAAGGACGTCGGGAGATCTCAGGCGGTCACTGCTTGGTCGCGTGGGACAAAGTGGCTTCCCCAAAGCATCTAGGGGGCCTAGGTATTCCAAACCTCCGCCTCCTCAACCTTGCTCTTCGATGTCGGTGGGCGTGGCTGCAAAAGGTGGACCCGTCAAAGGCTTGGGCGGAGTTCAACATTCAACTCCCCAGCCTCTGCATGGCGATCTCGGACGCTGCTATCTGTTACGCGGTGGGCAATGGTGACCGGGCAAGATTCTGGATGGATCGATGGCTTGATGGTGCCAAAGTGGTGGAGATCGCTCCGAACGTGGCTAGTATGGTCTCGAGGAGGAGAGCATTAGCATGCTCGGTGAAGGAGGGCCTATCGGGCCAGTGGCTTCGCGATTGTGGCCCCGATATGAGCGCCGAGGCTCTCCCAAAGTTTTTCTTACTCTGGCAAAGGCTGGCCAACTTCCATTTGGACCCTGAGCGAGAGGATCCGCCCCTGTGGAGATGGTCGCCTGACGGTTGCTACACCGCCAAGTCGGCCTATGGTGCCTTCTTTGCGGGACAGGTGAGGGCTCCTATCTCCGATGAGATTTGGCGTTCTCGGGCCCCTTACAGTTGCAAGTTCTTTGCGTGGCTCGCCGCGAAGAACCGTTGTTGGACGGCTGATAGACTTCAGAGACGTGGTCTACCTCGCCCGCCGGCCTGTCCTCTGTGCGACCAGGAGCCGGAGTCCCTGCAGCATCTGCTCCTTGGTTGTGTGGTGTCGCGAGAGGTCTGGCTTTGGGCCCTTCGCTGTTGGGGCAAGGAGGACTGGCTCCCAGCGGCGGACTCTGACCTTCTGGAGTGGTGGTCCTCGCGTACCTGCCCGGCGGCCCATATGCGGGACATGTGGACCGCGATCATCCTAGTGTTCTGGTGTATTTGGCGACACCGGAACGATGTGGTCTTCAACGGCGTGGCGGCGGCGCACCTCACCATTAGAGACAAGATTAGCACGGAGTTTGATAGGTGGCGGCTTGCCAAGCTCTTCCGTGGCACTCTTTTCGTTTTCCTTGATCCTAGTCTTCTCCCGTGGCAGCTAGGAGAGTAGGCGTGCGTGGGGAGCTGCTCCCCCTTGTGGGCAGCATCGACTTTGCCTTCTTTGGCTTTCTTCTATGCGATTGATACACCTTTCCATGGTGTATCCTCGAAAAAAAGAGTTTATCTACCTGTACACGTTTTGTATTCAGAGTATATACATGTACGGCTGGTGACCCATAGCACCATGCTATAAATACAACAATGAGAGGCTCGGGATTGTATCCGAGTAGAATCAAACATACCCTGTTTCCTAAATTTAACAAGATGAACGCCGTCCAGCCACGCTTTTTGCTGCGTCGCTGTATCATGCTGCTCCGCGTCCTTGGCATGTTAAAGGACTTTGGAGACAGACCTTACGGTACTGCAGGGCCGCGCGAAATTGACTCGCACATCCACAATGGGACGGTCCTGTACTCGTGGCCGCCGATGCCAAGAATGGCATCCATGGCAAAAATATGGAAGTTTGGAACATCATGCGTACATCCCCTGCATCTCGCACGGCCAGCATGCGTCGCGACCTGCGGGAAGCGTCTCCACCATCCCCTGCATCTCGCACGGACAGCGCCTCCCATCACCTGCACCCCGCAGCCGGCAGCGCCTCCCCATTAGCCATCGGGGACGCCATCACCTGCATGGCTGCAACCCATGCATCTTGGTGGCGGCCCGGCCCATGCGATCTAGCAGCCTTGGGACGAGTATCTCTCAGCAACGGCTTCAATCTCGGCAACATATATTAAACGATCCGCATCAAGCCCCAAGAGGACGTCTACATCTCCTTCCTCATGGCTTATATCGACGTTGATGAGGTCGCCGCCGTTCACGCCAACATCACCGTCAGACGCGCGTCCGGCCTCCCTCAGCCGCTAGCCTACCGGCTGCTGCTTTCCTACACGAGCCATGGCGACTCAAGATCGCCAGCAAGGTGTTTGACGCTATACCTGTGAAGAATGGCATCACATGGGTGACCATGGTGTCGCCCTAATCCGATCATGTTGGTTTCTATGCGAAAGCAGTAAAACTTTTCACCTGCATGTGTCATAAATGACAGGGACTCGCTGGTGGTCTACTCGGCCATGCCATTGTGGCAGTGCTGCGGGCATATACTCAGCTGAGCGAACTAAGGAGGCTCGGCTGAACCAATACAACCTAGACTATCTTGATGGTAGCTTGCCACCGAAAAGGCTTACTGGATGAGGGCATGAGGCCATCTACATCTTAAGGGACATGGTGCCATCGGAAGTCGCCAGGCCCAGGAGCAGCTCCTCCCTCTCAACCATTTTTGCAGTATATGCAGAATTAGAGAACCACACTTGCCATCAAGCACATTCGTTCATGGTTAGATAATCAGGCATTTATATTTGCTATTATTTTATTGTTGCGGCAATTTAATGTAGTAGATTAAAAGATAAGTTATTTTTCTTCTTAGGTTGATTAATTTTGTATTTGCACTTTTTCATTAAAATTCAATATTACCTAGCACCACATGCTCTTTTACTTTGAAGAAACTTGAATAAAAGAAAAAGAGGTATATGAATATATGGCAGTAGAATGGGAGCTGAGATAATACACGTGACCTCGGCAAATCCTATGATAATCTTAAGGAAAATGTATACATCCAAACCCACTATTACTCCACAAAATCAATGATATTTTGACTTTATCCATATTTTAATGTATGTACATACTAAACAATATCTAGATACGTTTAAATCTTAGATAAATATAAGCTATCCTTTTATGAATGTAGGGATTATATTTTTCAAATTGGTGTCGTGATTTTCACTAACAAATTGATCTCGGCAAGTTTATGCTATTTTTCTCAATTAAATTTGATATGTCACAGTAGCAAAGCACGGGCCTAGTAGTGGTAAGATACGGATGGATGTTTTATTCCTTCCTCGAGCTGCAGCTAGCAAATCTATAAGAGCATCTCCAGCCGCGTCCCCCAAAGCGTCCCCCAAATCGCGCCGGATTGAGCGTTTGGGGGACGTGTTTCATTCATGCCGCGTTTGGGGGACGTCGCTCCTCAGTCGCGTCCCCCAAACAAAATTTCGGAAATTTTAAACTTAACGAGATTCGATTAAGATTCGTTCAAACTTACATAGATTCGAACGAAATTTGACTAAATTTAAACTAAACCTAATCTAGAACCACTTGCGGCGGCCGGAGGCGTCGTAGTACTGCTGGAAGTTGTACATCTCATTGGTGACGACCTCCTGCTTGACGCGCTCGTCGACGGGCTCGTCGACGGGCTCGTCCTTCACCGCGCCGCTTGGTCCTGCCTCGCCGTCGTCGGTGAGGTCCACCAGCGGCTTGCCGGAGTCGCGGATGGACAAGGCGATCGCCGCGTCGAGGTCGCCCCTCCAGGCGTCCTTGTCGTTCATGGACGCCAAGAACGCCGCCCGCAGACCTGGGCAGTCCTCGGGGTCGTCGCCGCCGGCGATGAGCCGCCGTCGCCGCTCGTACTCCGCCAGCAGCGCCGCCTGCGATGCTTCCTCCGGCTCCTCCTTCACCTCCGGCTTCGGGATGAGGAGGGCGCCGCCGCGCCTCCCTTGCTGCCGCCGGCTGCCGCTGCCGCTGCCGCCACGCCTCGTGTTGACGGGCGTCGCCGGCTCCTCCTTCACCTCCCGTTTGGGGACGGTGTACGGCGCCCACCGGTAAGACGAGGACGGCGTCGATCGCGCCGGTCCTGAGGAAGAAGAGTGCGAGGAGGACGAGTACGTCGTCCTCCTCGGCTGCCATTGAGGAGACGGCGGCGGTGACGACGGCATCTCCAGCCTTGGAGCGCCGTTGCGGATGCCGCGGATGACGTTCTCGAGGGTGCGCCCCGGAACGCCCCATAACAGGGCACGACCGTCCTTGTTCCAGCTATTGGGGCCGCCGACGAGCCCATCGGTGCTGTGCATCTCGATGTCGTACTTCGCCTTGAAGTACGTCGTCCACTGAGCGTCGTTGTTGTTGGCCGCCCACGTCGGATCCAACCGCTCCTCGGCGGTGAGTTGAGCCCGACGGGCCTTGATGGCGTCCCACCATTGGTCCGTGCGCGGCTTCGGCGGCGGCGGAATGCCAATGCCGTTCACGGCCATCTTCCAGCCGCCGCTGCTTGGCAGCCGCATGTCCGGCGGGACTGGATACCGGGCGTGGTACAGCGCCCACGCCTCCGGCACGGTGAGGCTGCCGCGACCGAAGCCGTTCGCCGCGGCGATCTTGCGGGAGGACGAGCTCGACATTTTTGGAGCGACGAGGAGAAGATCCGGGGAGGGGGAGGCGGCGGCGACGAGAAGGTTTGTGAGCGGTGAGAACTGCAGGGCGTCTTTAAACAGCGGCGGCAGCGGCTGGTTGCACGCAATAACGCCGGCGCGGACGGCCACGCGGCCATGCACGACGAGACGCGTCCCTGCATCGCTTGGGAAAACAGGGACGCCATTAACGTCGCTTGACCAAAGGTAGGCGACGGGGTTTTAGGCTTCCGAGCAGCTGACGCGTCGGTTCGCCTCGCTTTTCGTTGTGTCCGGCGTGCCCGGAGCGTCCCCTGTGGGACGGGGACAGGCTCGGGGCGCCGAACACCGTATGGGAGCGCGCCGGACAAAAATGGGCTTTGGGGGACGCGGCTGGAACGGTTTTTTTGTCCGGCGCGCCCCAAATCCTTTGGGGGACGCTTTGGGGGACGCGGCTGGAGATGCTCTAACTGCTGATCGGTGATAGGGTTTTATTCCATCCGGATTATTCGATATATAACACGACATACATGCATTAGTACATGCAGAGCATAGGGGACAACATCTCTAAGAGCATGTCTAACAGACTCCTTAAAAGGGGCAAACCCGTATAATAACCGCCGGAATACGGGTTTCGGCTCTACCCGGCCGTCTAGCACCCCCGTAAAAACGGCCCCCGCATCGATTTTTCCTGTTTTCGATTAGGGGGCAGGTCGTCGCCCCCTACTTGTGCGGGGTGGGAGCAGGGATAGAGGGCCAAACCAGTATCACATTTTCGAAACCGCGCGCGGACATTTCAGTTCCCCCCACCCGTTTTCCCCCGCGCGCCGCTGCAGCCACCCGCGCGCCACCGCCGGAATCGGTCAGATCTGCGCCATCCGCCGTCCGCCGAGCCGCGCCGAGCTGCGTCGACGCCCGCCGCACCCCCGCCGAAGATCCGCGTCCCTCCACGCTCGCCGCCGCCCTCCCGCCGCGGTCTTCTCCGCCATTTTCATCGGTGAGTATTCTGCCGCGTTCTTCTTCGTTCTCGCCGGTAAAATGCTCGTGTTTGGGGCTGATGTATGCTACACCGTGGTAGATGGCTTCGGAGGATGTGCACATGGCGGATTTGGACGCGACGTTGATACGTCTCAAACGTATCTATAATTTCTTATGTTCCATGCTACTTTTATGATGATACTCACATGTTTTATATACACTTTATGTCATTATTATGCATTTTCCGGCACTAACCTATTGACGAGATGCCGAAGAGCCGCTTGTCTGTTTTCTGCTGTTTTTGGTTTCAGAAATCCTACAAAGGAAATATTCTCGGAATTGGACGAAATCAACGCCCAGGTTCTTATTTTTCCACGAAGCTTCCAGAAGACCGAGGGAGAAACGAAGTGGGGCCACGGGGCGCCGATACCATAAGGCGGCGCGGCCAAGGAGGGGCCCGCGCCGCCCTAGTGTGTGGCCCCCCCGTCAGCCCTCTGACTCTGCCCTTCCGCCTACTTAAAGCCTTCGTCGCGAAAACCCCAGTACCGAGAGCCACGATACGGAAAACCTTCCAGAGACGCCGCCGCCGCCAATCCCATCTCGGGGGATTCAGGAGATCGCCTCCGGCACCTTGCCGGAGAGGGGAATCATCTCCCGGAGGACTCTTCATCACCATGATCGCCTCCGGATCGATGTGTGAGTAGTTCACCCCTGGACTATGGGTCCATAGCAGTAGCTAGATGGTTGTCTTCTCCTCATTGTGCTATCATGTTAGATCTTGTGAGCTTCCTATCATTATCAAGATCATCTATTTGTAATGCTACATGTTGTGTTTGTTGGGATCCGATGAATATTGAATACTATGTCAAGTTGATTATCAATCTATCATATATGTTGTTTATGTTCTTGCATGCTCTCCGTTGCTAGTAGAGGCTCGGCCAAGTTGATACTTGTAACTCCAAGAGGGAGTATTTATGCTCGATACTCGGGTTCATGCCTCCATTGAATGCGGGACAATGACGAGAAAGTTCTAAGGTTGTGGATGTCGTTGTTGCCACTAGGGATAAAACATCGATGCTTTGTCTAAGGATATTTGTGTTGATTACATTACGCACCATACTTAATGCAATTGTCTGTTGTTTGCAACTTAATACTGGAAGGGGTTCGGATGATAACCTGAAGGTGGACATTTTAGGTATGGATGCATGCTGGATAGTGATGACCCACAAGTATAGGGGATCGCGATAGTCTTCGAGGGAAGTAAAACCCAAATTTATTGATTCGACACAAGGGGAGGTAAAGAATACTTATAAGCCTTAACAACTGAGTTGTCAATTCAGCTGCACCTGGAAAATCACTAGTAACAGGGGTGATGTGAAAGTAGCAGTGATATGAGAGCAATAGTAACAGTAACACAGCATCAGTAATAGTAATATGAGAGAAATGGCACCAGAAGATAGTTGATACTACTTCCAATGACATGTAGAACGAGTATATGATGATGCAAGATGGACCGGGGTTCCCAGCTATCTACACTAGTGGCAACTCTCCAATAACAAGTGTTGGGTGAACAAATTACAGTCGGGCAATTGATAGGATTGAAATAGCATTAAGACAGAACATCAAGATCATTAATCATGTAGGCATGTTTTCCAATTATAGTCGTACGTGCTCGCAATGAGAAACTTACACAACATCTTTTGTCCTACCAGCCGGTGGCAGCCGGGCCTCAAGGGAATCTACTGGAAATTAAGGTACTCCTTTTAATAGAGCACCGGAGCAAAGCATTAACACTCCATGAAAACATGTGATCCTCACATCACCGCCATCCCCTCCGGTTGTCCCGATTTCTGTCACTTCGGGGCCTTTGGTTCCGGACAGTGACATGTGCATACAACTTGTAGATACAATCTAAGCAATAAGTATAGAGCTTAAATCTAAGATCATGCCACTCGGGCCCTAGTGACAAGCATTAAACACAACAAGATTGCGAGCAACAATAACTTCATAAACTTTGTAGATAGACAATCATAACGTAACAATCCATCGGATCCCGACAAACACAACACCGATTACATCGGATGAATCTCAATCATGTAAGGCAGCTCATGAGATCATTGTATTGAAGTACATGGGGGAGAGAATACCAACTAGCTACGGCTAGAACCCGTAGTCCATGGGGGAACTACTCACGGAGCATGATGGAGGCGATGGCGTTGATGGAGATGGCTTCGGGGCACTTCCCCGTCCGGCAGGGTGCCGGGACGAGACTCTGTCCCCGAATTGGAGTTTCGCGATGGTGGCGGCGCCCACGGAGTCTTTCCGGAGTTTCGTCAAGTGGTCCGGTGTTTTTAGGTCGAAAGGGATTTTATAGGCGAAGAGGCGGCGCGGGGGGCACGGGGGCTCCCCACCATAGGCCGGCGCGGGCCCAGGCCAGGCCGCGCCGCCTTATGGTGTGGTGGCCCTCTGGCCCCTCTCCGACTCTTCTTCGGTGTTCTGGATGCTTCCGGGAAAAATAGGAGGTTTGGCGTTGATTTCGTCCAATTCTAAGAATATTGCCCGAACAGCCTTTCTGGAACCAAAAACAGCAGAAAACGAGAACCGGCACTGTGGCATCTTGTTAATAGGTTAGTTCCGGAAAACGCATAAAAATATTATAAATTGCAAGCAAAACATGTAAGTATTGTCATAAAACAAGCATGGAACGATAGAAATTATGGATACGTCGGGGACGTATCAGTATCCCCAAGCTTAGTTCTGCTCGTCCCGAGCGAGTAAACGATAAAAAGAATAATTTCTGTAGTGACATGCTACTTACATAACCTTGATCATACTATTACAAAGCATATGAAATGAATGAAGTGACTCAAGGCAATGATCTATAGTTGCTAACAAGTAGATAACATATAGCAAAACTTTTCATGAATAATACTTTCAAGACAAGCATCAAAAGTCTTGCATAAGAGTTAACTCATAAAGCAATAAATTCAAAGTAAAGGCATCGAAGCAACACAAAGGAAGATTTAAGTTTCAGCGGTTGCTTTCAACTTGTAACATGCATATCTCATGGATAATTGTCAACACAAAGTAATATGATGAATGCAAATATGCAAGTATGTAAGAATCAATGCACAGTTGACACAAGTGTTTGCTTCTAAGGTGGAAGGGAGTAGGTAAACTGACTCAACATAAAGTAAAAGAAAAGTCCTTCAAAGAGGAAAGCATTGATTGCTATATTTGTGCTAGAGCTTTGATTTTGAAAACATATAGAGAGCATAAAAAGTAAAATTTTGAGAGGTGTTTGTTGTTGTCAATGAATGGTAGTGGGCACTCTAACCCCCTTGCCAGACAAACCTTCAAGAGCGGCTCCCATGAATTATTTTTATTTTTGGGTGGCACTCCTTCCAACCTTTCTTTCACAAACCATGGCTAACCGAATCCTCGGGTGCACGCCTAACAATCTCATACCATGAAGGAGTGCCCTTTTATTTTAGTTTTATTATGATGACACTCCTCCCAACCTTTGCTTACACAAGCCATGGCTAACCGAATCCTTCGGGTGCCGTCCAACAATCACATACCATGGAGGAGTGTCTATTTTTGTTAATTAATTTGGGACTGGGAATCCCATTGCAAGCTCTTTTTGCAAAATTATTGGATAAGCGGATGAAGCCACTAGTCCATTGGTGAAAGTTGCCCAACAAGATTGAAAGATAAACACCACATACTTCCTCATGAGCTATAAAACATTAACACAAATTGAGAAGCATTTTGAATTGTTTAAAGGTAGCACTCAAGCATTTTACTTTGGAATGGCAGGAAATACCACATAGTAGGTAGGTATGGTGGACACAAATGGCATAGTTTTTGGCTCAAGGTTTTGGATGCACGAGAAGTATTCCCTCTCGAGTACAAGGCTTAGGCTAGCAAGGTTGTTTGAAGCAAACACAAGTATGAACGGGTACAGCAAAACTTACATAAGAACATGTTGCAAGCATTATAATACTCTACACTGTCTTCCTTGTTGCTAAAACACTTTTACCAGAAAATATCTAGACCTTAAGAGAGATCAATTATGCAAACCAATTTTAACAAGCTCTTCAGTAGTTCTCCACTAATAGATTTAAACTACATGAAAAAACTTAATCATGATCTACTTGAGAGCTCAAAACAATTGCCAAGTGTCAAATTATTCAAGACAATATGAGGCATTTTCTGTTTCCAACCAAATAACCAATAAGTATTGTAGCTTCCAACTTTTATCATTGAACATTAAAAGTAAAACGAAGAGTGTTCATATGAAAAAGCGGAGCGTGTCTCTCTCCCAAACAAGGATTGCTAGGATCCGAATTTATTCAAACACAAACAAAAATAAAACATACAGACGCTCCAAGTAAAGCACATATGATGTGACCGAATAAAAATATAGTTTCAATAGAAGAAACCTGATAAGTTGATGAAGAAGGGGATGCCTTGGGCATCCCCAAGCTTAGACGCTTGAGTCTCCTTGAAATATGCAGGGATGAACCACGGGGCATCCCCAAGCTTAGACTTTTCACTCTTCTTGATCATATATCATCCTCCTCTCTTGACCCTTGAAAACTTCCTTCACACCAAACTTCTCATAAACTTCATTAGAGGGGTTAGTACTCAAATTTTTTGAATCCACCTTGGTCCTGTAGTGGCACATTGCAAGAACTCAATAAAACATTAGCTACAGTCCTCTACGTTTAGAAAACCTCGCTTAAAGTCCACAAGAGACAATGCAAAAAACAGAGACAGAATCTGCCAAAACAGAACAGCCAGTAAAGACGAATTTTAAATAAATACTTCCGTTGCTCAAATCAGAAAACTCAAAACTAATTAAAGTTGCGTACATATCTGAGGAACACGCACGTAAATTGGCATATTTTTCTGAGTTACCTACAGAGAAAACAGCCCAGATTCGTGACAGATAGAAATCTGTTTCTGCGCAGAAATCCAAATCTAGTATCAACCTTCGATTAGAGGCTTCACTTGGCACAACAATACACAAAACTAAGATAAGGAGAGGTTGCTACAGTAGTAAACAAATTCCAAGACACAAATATAAAACAAAGTACTGTAGCAAAATAACACATGGGTTATCTCCCAAGAAGTTCTTTCTTTATAGCAATTAAGATGGGCTCAGCAGTTTCGATGATGCACTCGCAAGAAACAGTATTTGAAGCAAAAGAGAGCATCAAGAGGCAAATCCAAAACAAGTTTAAGCCTAACATGCTTCCTATGCGTAGGAATCTTGTACACAAATAAATTCATGAAAAACAAAGTGACAAGCATAAGAAGATAAAACAAGTGTAGCTTCAAAATTGTAAGCATATAGAGAGGTGTTTTAGTACCATGCAAATTTCTACTACCATATTTTCCTCTCTCATAATAATTTTCAGTAGCTTCATGAATAAACTCAACAATATAACTATCACATGCAGCATACTTTTCATGATTTCCAAACACATAATTTTATCAAGTTCAAGAATAGTGGAATTAAAACTTTCAAACTTACTTTTATTAATAATATAACAAGGTAGTTGATCAATCTCAATAGATATGGGACTCATAGAATAAGTCAAGAACTCTCCAATCCCATTTTCATTAGTAGTACAATTAATATTATCAAGTAACATAGGACCATCATCTAGAGCTTTATCATAGACATTTGCCAAACAAAATTCTTTAGTACCATGCATTTCGACATCGAGGCACAAACAAAGCATTATCATAAGATTTATCAAAGTAGCATGGATTATCATAAATAACGGTAGCATAATTATTCTCACAAGTTTTACTCATAGGGAATATTTCAAGAGAATCCACAGGAACATAACATTCAACCTCTTCCGGTAAGCATGGAGGACAATCAAATAGTGTAAGAGATAAAGAGTTACTCTCATTAGAAGGTTGACATGGGTAGCTAATCCACTCTTCCTCCTTTTGTTCGTCGCTCTCCTCTTCTTTTTCATCCAATGAGCTTTCAGGTTCATCAATTTCCTCCTCTTTTTCATCCAATGAGCTTTCGAGGTTCATCAATTTCTTCTTCCACCGGTTCTCGCAAATTGTGAGTGCATTCTTGTGCATTAATGTGTCTCTCTTTATAATCAAGGATATAAGGATTCCTACTTGTAGCATTCTATGCAAGAATTAAGGATAGTAGAGACATAATCTTTAAGGTCCTTACAAATAGCACAAGTTTCATAATTCTCAACCATGAAGGATTCTATCTCGGAGGCTCCCATAAATAAGACAAATTGTTCTACCTCTTCGAACCCATAATGAATATAGCAATTCCGATTATAGTTCTTAATTAAAAATTCCTCACTAAAGCCACATTGAAATTTAAGATGTTTAGTATCCTGTTGAGAGCAACAGTTTATATCATGGCGTCTAAGCAAGATTTTAGCAATTGTATTCAATTTTTCTATCATAGCACTCATTATTTTACCAGTTCTTGATTCTCTATAATTATTATAACATTCTATAAGCTCCAAGTAGGTTGTTGGTTCTCCCATAACAGCAGTTTTTAATTTTTTGGTTTTTCAAATTTTTATGGATTTTTGGGTATATGAGACAAATAAAACAAGACAAAAATAAACTAAGCAAAAGTAAACTAAGCAAACTAATACTAGACAGAAATAAACTAAGCACAAGTAAACTAGGAAAAAGTAAACTAAGCAAAACAAAACAAAATAAAACAGAGAGAGAGGTAGAGTGTACTCCCCGGGTGAACTTATGAGTAGAGCTATGCCTCCCCGGCAACGGCGCCAGAAAACAGTCTTGATGACCCACAAGTATAGGGGATCGCGATAGTCTTCGAGGGAAGTAAAACCCAAATTTATTGATTCGACACAAGGGGAGGTAAAGAATACTTATAAGCCTTAACAACTGAGTTGTCAATTCAAGTGCACACTGGAAAAGCACTAGTAACGAGGGTGATGTGAAAGTAGCGATGATATGAGAGCAATAGTAACGATAACACAGCAGCAGTAATAGTAATATGAGAGCAATGGCACCGAGAAGATAGTTGATACTACTTCCAATGACATGTAGAACGAGTATATGATGATGAAAGATGGACCGGGGTTCCCAGCTATCTACACTAGTGGCAACTCTCCAATAACAAGTGTTGGGTGAACAAATTACAATCGGGCAATTGATAGGATTGAAATAGCATTAAGACAGAACATCAAGATCATTAATCATGTAGGCATGTTTTCCAATTATAGTCGTACATGCTCGCAATGAGAAACTTGCACAACATCTTTTGTCCTACCAGCAGGTGGCAGCCAGGGCCTCAAGGGAATCTATTGGAAATTAAGGTACTCCTTTTAATAGAGCACCGGAGCAAAGCATTAACACTCCATGAAAACATGTGATCCTCACATCACCGCCATCCCCTCCGGTTGTCCCGATTTCGTCACTTCGGGGCCTTTGGTTCCGGACAGTGACATGTGCATACAACTTGTAGATACAATCTAAGCAATAAGTATAGAGCTTAAATCTAAGATCATGCCACTCGGGCCCTAGTGACAAGCATTAAACACAACAAGATTGCAGCAACAATAACTTCATAAACTTTGTAGATAGACAATCATAACGTAACAATCCATCGGATCCCGACAAACACAACACCGATTACATCGAGATGAATCTCAATCATGTAAGGCAGCTCATGAGATCATTGTATTGAAGTACATGGGGAGAGAATACCAACTAGCTACAGCTAGAACCCGTAGTCCATGGGGGAACTACTCACGGAGCATGATGGAGGCGATGGCGTTGATGGAGATGGCTCCGGGGGCACTTCCCCGTCCCGGCAGGGTGCCGGGACAGAGACTTCTGTCCCCCGAATTGGAGTTTCGCGATGGTGGCGGCGCCCCTGGAGTCTTTCTGGAGTTTCGTCAAGTGGTCCGGTGTTTTTAGGTCGAAAGGGATTTTATAGGCGAAGAGGCGGCGCAGGGGGGCACCTGGGGGTTCCCCACCATAGGCCGGCGCGGGCCCAGGCCAGGCCGCGCCGCCTTATGGTGTGGTGGCCCTCTGGCCCCTCTCCGACTCTTCTTCGGTGTTCTGGATGCTTCAAGGAAAAATAGGAGGTTTGGCGTTGATTTCGTCCAATTCCGAGAATATTGCCCGAACAGCCTTTCTGGAACCAAAAACAGCAGAAAACAGGAACTGGCACTGTGGCATCTTGTTAATAGGTTAGTTCCGGAAAACGCATAAAAACATTATAAAGTGCAAGCAAAACATGTAAGTATTGTCATAAAACAAGCATGGAACGATAGAAATTATGGATACGTCGGGGACGTATCAGATAGCGGTCTATGTACTTTGTCGTAATGCCCTGATTAAATGTCATAGTACTCATCATGATATATGTATGTGCATTGTTATGCCTTCTTTATTTGTCAATTGCCCAACTGTAATTTGTTCACCCAACATGCTATTTATCTTATGGGAGAGACACCACTAGTGAACTGTGGACCCCGGTCCATTCTTTACATCTGAAATACAATCTACTGCAATACTTGTTCTTTACTGTTCTTCGCAAACAATCATCATCTTCCACACTATACATCTAATCCTTTGTTTACAACAAGCCGGTGAGATTGACAACCTCACTGTTACGTTGGGGCAAAGTACTTTGATTGTGTTGTGCAGGTTCCACGTTCTCGCCGGAATCCCTGGTGTTGCGCCGCACTACACTCCGCCACCAACAACCTTCACGTGTTCCTTGACTCCTACTGGTTCGATAACCTTGGTTTCTTACTTAGGGAAAACTTGTCGCTGTACACATCACACCTTCCTCTTGGGGTTCCCAACGGACGTATGTCTTACACGCCATCAGACGTCGACCGATTGGTCCTCGTCGGATTCCGACGATTCGGACATCGACGAGTTGCTCAACGACGACGAGATGGAGATGATGCTGCTCCAGTTCGGCATGAAGCACATGGAGGACCGCGCCAAGCTGCTGGATCAGCGGAAAGGATCCGTGGTGGGGCGTATGTGCATTCCGCGGAACCGCGCGCTCGGCCACGAACAGCTGATGCAAGATTATTTTGCCGAGGTACCGACCTATCCTCCCCGCCTCTTCCGTAGACGGTACCGAATGCGTAGGACTTTGTTCGAGAGAATCGTCAAAGATTGCGAGGCAAATTGCGATTATTTCAAGCAAAGAAGAAACGCTGCCCAAGTCAGGGGATTTAGCCCATATCAAAAAATATCTGCTGCCATGAGGGTTATTGCATACGGTATACCAGCAGATTATACCGATGAGTACCTTCGCATTGGTGTGCAAACAACCACGGATTGCGTGCGTATGTTTGCCAAGATGGTGATCAAGTTGTATGGAGAGACGTATCTCCGAGCTCCAAATGAGGAAGATACAAAAAGGCTCATGGAGATCAATGAAAAAAGGGGTGGCCGGGGATGCTTGGTAGTTTGGATTGCATGCATTGGACATGGAAAAATTGTCCAAAAGCATGGCATGGAATGTATTGTGGCAAAAGCCGTGATGCTACCATTGTTCTTGAAGTTGTGGCCTCTCAAGACTTATGGATTTGGCATGCTTTTTTGGATTGCCGGGGACACTCAACGACATCAACATCTTGAATAGATCCCCTTTGTTTGCAAGACTAGTTAAGGGTGAAGCTCCACCTTGTAACTACAAAGTTATGAACAATGAGTACACCATGGGGTACTATCTCACAGATGGTATTTACCCTAACTATGCAACCCTTGTCAAGTCCATAAAAGAGAAAAAGGACAAGGCTTTGACAAGAAAGGAAGCTTGCTTCACCAAAAATCAAGAGGCATGCCGCAAGGATATTGAGAGAGCTTTTGTTGTCTTGCAAGCAAAGTTTGCAATTGTCCGGGGTCCTGGTAGATTTTGGGACAAGGAAACTCTTGTTGATATCATGACATGTTGTGTGATTCTTCACAACATGATCATTGAAGATGAAAGAGGTTTGAACTTGTCATGTTTCTATGACAATGTTGGCACCCGAGTGCAGCCCGAGAGGAACCCTGATCGGATTGAAACTTTTCTTGCAGCTCATCGAGGCATTGAAAATGCCGAGACTCATCACCAGCTCACCCAAGATCTGATTGATCACCATTGGCAGTTGCATGGCCAATGAGTTATTACATTCATTTCCTATTGTTGTATGTGTGAAACATTCATTTCCTATTGTTGTATGTGTGAAACATTTGTTATTTGTTTAATTCTTCCATTAGAACATTTGTTGACATTTCCGAAAAATATTATTGTAATAATTATGACGATTATTGTGTGATGTAAAACATTTATTTTACATGAATGTTGTGTTGGTTCTAATATCCAATTTGTCAAAAAACCCTGTTTTGAGGGGTTGAAAACTCGGACGAGCTAGCAGACCCCTTTCGGCCGGCGAAAAGTGAATATAAGGCCCTCTACTCGTATTTTAAGGGGCGAAAAAATACAGGCCTGTTAGACATGCTCTAATAAAACTGAAACTGGACGTGGTGTGCAACCTTGGATCCGTAGTCTCAGACGTCGATCGTCTTGCTCGGCCGTCATTCACTGGATGGAGCAGGCGTTGGGGTTCTCGTCGCTGAAGGTGTCCGGCGCGTCGTTGATCATGTAGTTAGGCCCCCGGGGGTGGCCGACGTAGTTGATGTAGTTGTCGTAGAGGTTGGCGGTGCTGTTGCCGCGGTACTGGTCGTAGTAGTTGCCGTTGGCGCTGCCGCCGTACTGGTCGTAGTAGCCGTAGCCGCTCTGAGGTGGGGGTGGCGGCGGGTAGTTGGGAGGAGACGTCGGCGGCCTGTAGCGAGGAGGAGGCGTCGGCGGTGCCGGAGTAGGTGGAGGAGGCGAGGGCGCCCTGCGCGACGGTGCCGGCCGAGTAGGTGGAGGAGGCGAGGGCGCCGTGCGCGACGATGCCGGCGGATCGATCACGCGGTGGGAGAGGATGCTGACGGGCCTCCTCAGCTTTGTCTCGAGCCGCGTCTTGAGCTCCTGCGCGCTCGCCGTGCCCAGGACCCACACCTTCTGCTCCGAGCTCGACCACCAGACGTCCTTCACCCCTGCAACCAAAGATATCATCAGAACTCATGAACTGAAGCGTACGTACGTGTAATACAGTACATGGATGCATGCAGAGTTACCAGCTACTTTCTTGAGGGCCTTGGAGATATTGTTCTCACAGCCGTAGCAGTCCATCTGGAGTTCCACCGTCGGCATTGTCATGCTGCTGGATCTCGCAACCCTACTCACGTTTTTCTCTGGTCAATTCGAAGACGTAGGTGCTATTCCCCTAGTTACATGCGCTGTTTATATAGGAGATTAGAGGGGAGAAGATAATTAAGTAGGCGATCAGCGAATGACGGAATGTATCGCTAATCCCTGGATTACCTCCCTCGTCAATTATGTTCATAATTACGTTCGCCTTCCATGGAGCATCCGGTGCACCGTAAATTCTGATTTTACTTTTTTTTTTTGCTTCGAAAGATTCTGATCTACTTGCCGTTTCATAATTGCGTTTGCCTTCCATGGAGCAATATGCCAGGACCGGGGCAGGAAGGGTGAAGCCGGGATAGGGCCCATACTGTTTGCACTTTTACTTTTGGATGATTTGAAATATCTTAGACTTAGTCAACTTAACCGTTGGATTAGCATTGTAATTCATTATACGGGTTTGGTAATGCATATGCATGATTGAGACACTTCTCCGATCAATGACCATCAGGGTTCTGTGTAACGTCCTTGACGTGGATCTCTCCGCTGGATTTGGGACTCGGGCTGTGGCTTGGAGTGGAAGAAGAACAAGAATAGGAGCGACAGCAAAGGGGGATACGGAATCAAGTTTCTATTCAATGCGATAGAATCCACAACTCGAGTCGGATGGCTTATAACATGCCTCCTCCACACACGCACACGATGACAACTGGCTACAGCCAACTCACACAGCCCAACAGCCCACTACGGCCTACTCGTCACAACCCATCTTCCTTCAGTTTGAATCCCGCCTTGCGTCTTGCTCGTACCTTCTTCATCTTGCGCTTCCCAGGCACAGCTGCACCCAGCTTCAGCGCAACAGTTGTGATAGTATCCCCCGCTGAAGAACCAGCTTGGGACAAGCAGGTGCAGATGGAAACCGTTGGTGGACTGCCTCATAGTCTTCCCAGGTGATAAGGGGTGGCCCGATCTTCTCAGTAAGCAACGGTGGTGATGATGATCACGGGATGAACACAACGGAGAATCACGGATGATGAAGTGGATGATAACTTGTATGACGCAACGAGATCTCTCGATTGGTCCCTATCGCCAATGCAACAGCTCTCAACCCTGCAAGATATTCGCAACTCCACACACTTGCGCACGTAGCCGCCGACCACGAAGCGGTAAGTTGCAACCTTCTAATTCCCAATGAAACAACAGATTACACAAGACTTTCAGATCTACACCAAATCAAGCAATATGGTGTAGGGGATTCAATAGTTTTGCAGAGCAAACAACTAAGAACTAGGGTTTATCTTAAACGTGGTCTCTAGCAACTTTGGGGGCGTCCTGGGCACTTATATAGGCGTCCGGGACGACCTCAGGTCGAAAAAGTACGAAAATAACCGACCCAGAATAGATCTGGTCGAGACAGACTCGGACACGGCCGGTCTGGGGGCCGGTCGACCGGGCCTGGGACCGGGCTGGCCGGTTCAAACCGGGCCAGGGACCGGGTGCTGACCGGGCGTGGGACGTGTCGCGCAGTAACCTGCCCGGTTGGCATCAGCAGGACGTCCGGTTGGCGCCGGGTGGGATCCGGCGTGCCGCCCGGTCGGACCGGGCCAGAGACCGGGCGCACCGGCGTGGCGGCCGGTCTGACCGGGTGCTGGACCGGCCTGGACTTTGGCTTCTCCTCTCGCGCATGCCTCCCGCTCCTCCCTCGCGCGTCCATGGAGTATCTTCATGTCCAGCTCCATGTCCAGCTTCAGTCCATCTTCAAGTCCAGCTACTCCTCTCCTCCTCGTGCGATGCTTGTCTCCTCTTCATACCTGATGATACATAAGTAACAGGACTTAGGCAGTATAAAGTTCTCATCAATCAAAGTATCGTTTAAAAACAAGTTCACCTGTTGTTTAAGTAGCTTCGCACGAGCCCTTGTAATAGGTCCAATCCGAACTTCATTGGACTTGAGCTTCACAGCAACTTCATCTTCATTTGGCAATGACGGAGGTAGTAGTGTGGTAGGGATGTCCTCATCATCTCCCCCCTTCAAAAGGCGTCGACCTCGACGCTCCAAGGTCTTCTCCGTCATATGGTGTCAAATCAGCAACATTGAAAGAATTACTGACACCAAACTCATCAAGTGTAAGATCTATCGAGTATGCATTATCATTGATCTTGGCAAGCACTTTGTAAGGACCAGCACCACGAGGAAGCAACTTGGACTTCCGCAGCTTCGGGAACCTATCCTTGCGAAAATGTACCCAGACCATATCACCGGGCTTGAACAACATCTCCTTGCGCTTCTTGTTCATCCTTGCAGCATTGCTCTTGCCTTTCTTTTCTATCAACTCTTTAGTCTTCACATGTATCTTCCGTACAAAATCTGCCCTCTTGGATGCCTCCATATTAACTCTCTCATGTATGGGCAAAGGCAACAAGTGAAGTGGAGTAATGGGTTTGAAACCATACACCACCTCAAAAGGACACAGCTCTGTGGTAGAATGTACCGCCCTGTTTTAAGCAAACTCCACATGCGGCAAACACTCTTCCCACTCCTTCAGGTTCTTCTTGATCATGGATCTCAACAGTTGTGACAAGGTTCGATTCACCACGTCGGTTTGACCATCAGTTTGGGGATGAAAAGTTGTACTGAAAAAGTAGCTTTGTCCCCAGCTTTCCCCAAAGTGTCTTCCAGAAGTAACTCATGAACTTCACATCACGATCAGAAACAATAGTCTTCGGGACTCCATGTAGACGTACAATCTCCCTGGAAAACAGGTTAGCAATATGTGACGCATCGTCGCTCTTGTGGCAGGCAATAAAGTGTGACATTTTAGAAAATCTGTCCACTACCACAAATATAGAATCATGGCCTCTTTTAGTACGCGGCAAACCCAACACAAAATCCATACTAATATCCTCCCAAGGTGTAGTAGGTGCTGATAACGCGTGAAGCACACGTCCGTTGGGAACCCCAAGAGGAAGGTGTGATGCGTACAACAGCAAGTTTTCCCTCAGTAAGAAACCAAGGTTATCGAACAAGTAGGAGATGAAGGCCACGTGAAGGTTGTTGGTGAAGGAGTGTAGTGCGGCGCAACACCAGGGATTCCGGCGCCAACGTGGAACCTGCACAACTGTAACATCCCAAAAATTTCAAAACAAAGAAAATGAATTTCCCTTTTTCCAAATTTTGGAACCAACAAAAACTTTTATTACCTATGGTGCTATGCATAGTGCTCCTACCTAATACTTGTGTTATTGCCATGATTCTTTGTTTATTGCTTGAACATGTTTCCAAAACCCTACACCCTAACCTTCTCAAAACCAAATAGGATCAAATACGAAGAAACTAAAATAAAATAAAAAGACATATGTGGGCATATAACCCTAGTATGCAAATCTTGACCAATACCCTTCTTACTTCTCTAAATGATGGTGAACTATTGTTAGACCTCACTAAACCCTAAACCTCACCCCTCTCTTCACCATCCAAGATTAAACAAAATAAGAAGAAATTAAATTAAAAAGAAAAGGCCTATGTAAGCCTATGGCTAATATTTGCTAATCATCAATTAGGCCTTGCTCTACCTTGTTGAATGATTAGAAAGGCCTAAACAAACCTAACCTAGTACCTACCAACTAAATCAAGTGAGAAACAAAAATAGAATACACATATGCATAGAGGCATATGTGGCAATTAGCCATTTTACTAAATCTTGACCTATGCACTCACATTTTCCCCAAATAGTTTGGACCCTTTACCGAACTCAATCTAACCCTAAATAAACCCTACACCATGCCCTTTGAGCAAAGAAAAAGAAGAGGAAATAAAAATAGGAAATACACATATGGGGCTATGGCCATTTTTGCAAAACTTGAACCTAGACCATCTTGGATTGCCCTATTGGTTGGAGATGGTTACTAAACACTTATAAACACTTTTGGTATCAAAGAAACTCAAATCAAATCAAATTTGAAATCAAAATGAGCTCACATACACTAATGGTCAAAATTGACAATTTTAGCCTGATGCCCTCTTTGAGCCTCTGTTTTGAGAGATTCTTAAACCAAACAATGCCAACTCTTTGCACCTCATCCAAGACAACATCAAGGTGAACAACTTTGCTCAAAACAACCCCTGCAAATTCTTGCTCAAATTCAAATGGTGATCAAGCAAAGTAGAGACTTTGAATCAGATTCAAGATGCTATGCATTTTGAGATTTTGCAAACCAACCCCAATTTGACCCCCACCACCACCAGTAGACTTCAAATATTATATGTTTGCAACCCACCAAAATTCAATCAAAATTTCAAAAATATTTGTCTTGCGGCCATTTCATCAAGCACCTTGTGTGCAATAATCTGGAATTGGAGTACATGCTAAAACCCATTGAATCTTGGGCTAAACCAGGGACCATTTGTGATCATCACAACCCTGGTACCTCCTCTGCATCAGACCATGCCCTTTCTCACTGATAAATGTGAAGCCATGATCAAAGTTTCCACCATGCCGAGCTCAAGGACACCACCATGCCACCCATCCTCTCCATCTCTCTCTGATCACTTTCCCCTTGTCAACGAGCCCGCCTACACTCTACCACGCATGCCTGTACCCTCCACGACCAGAGAAACGCACGGCATTGGCCAGCCCAGACGTGCCCAGACCGCACCCAGGATGCCCAGTACCTTGCCAGAGCGCGCATGGGCACAGCCCTGGACGCGCCAGAGCACACCGTCGTGCCATCGCTGTCGTCCTCCCCTCGCCTTCTCCTCTCGCACGCGCCATCACCGCACCACCAGCTACACCCTAGACATGCTCAAATGCACGCGCGCGCACCATCGCCATCGCCATGATCAAGATTTGCCGCGCCAGTACTGCAAAGCCGACGACCTCTCCTGCATGCTCTCGTCCATCATTTGCCGTGCCATCACGCTCACCAGTACCGCCTAGACATCGTCTATCCCACGCGCACCTCGCCTTGTCTCTTCGTGCCTCAGAGACGCCGCGCCACCGTCGACCTTGCCCGCACCCCACGGCCACCTCTCAACCCTATAAAAGGAGAGCACCCGCGCCTCCAATCCTCACACCATCTTGCTCCCCACTCATCTCTAGTCCTCCTCAACCTTTTCCCCTCCTAAATTAGCCACCATTTCGCCGGAATTTGGTCGAGTCCGCCGCGCCAGTAGCTCATCGACGTCGTCGATTTCGGCCACCTCCGCTCCTCCCACGACCACCACTCGCTTCCTGGTCCTCGACAACACCGCCGCGCACCCTCGCCGAGCCTCGCCGGACCCTGGTTAGCTCTCCCACCCCCTAGGCTCGCCGCCGCACACGTCGGATCTCGCCGGAGACGATGACCTCCCCGAGCCACTCGGATCCTCTTTTAATCTAGCGGCCCGCAGCGCTGCGTACCGCTTCGGCGTTTAAAACGCACCGACGCGTAGGCCCCACTCGTAAGTTGGCCCGCTACACGCTGAAGCGCTACCGGGCCGGCCCACTTAGTTTCCCGCGCAGCCCATCAAATTTAAATTAGTTGATTTGAATTAGAACCCTTTTGCTCACAGATGCTTTGTTCAAAATCAAATAACTTCAAATCTACTGAACCAATTTTGACAAACTTTATATTGTTGGAAAGCCGAAGAAATGCTCTACCCAACCCCACTGGTTTCAACCTCATAGCTGTTGTAGAATTTGAGTAGCAAAAATATCAAGTCAGAGAGTTTTCAGATTTCAAATAAATTTATAAAATCAACCCTAAGGAATTTTGAAGTGAATCCAATTGCTATAATTCACATTTCAACCCCTCTAATTTAATATGCAAAAATATGATATGGTTACTGTACATGATCATGGGCTAGAGCAAAATATTGGCTATGTAGTCAATTCTAGCCCATTTAAACTATTTTCACATTTAGGATTTTAAATCTATGAGGTGTACCACCTCATTTAAATCCTTTTCCCAAGTGTTATGAAGTAATGTGATGACCTCTATTGCATGGTCTCATACTTGCTCACTTGAGGATATTAAATCAAATAGGATTTAAATTGCATGAGGTATAGAACCTCATTTAAATCATGTTTCTCAAATGACAAGTGTGAAGTGTTGACCTTGGTCAACATAATATCATACTTGGTATTTGAGGAGATTAAATCTTGACAAGATTCAATGAGAGGAAATTATTTCTCCAAACTAAAGAGAAACCCTAATCCACATTTCAATGAGAGGAAATTATTTTTCTAACACTAAGTAAGACAACCCTAGCATTACTTTGGGTAGCAATGTTAAGTGATGATGCTAGATCATTTGTGTGAGCCATTAAGGCTAATTAAGTCTACTTAAGTATTGTTTGGTGATTGTATCCTCGTATTCGTTTATAGACGCTAGTACCGGAGACTATCAAGAGGAGGAGGTATTCTACCAAGAGGAAGGAGAAGAGAACTTTGATCACTACCCCAATCAAGGCAAGCTAGACTAATGCAAGTTATATTGTTGCAAGCTAATATTCTTGCAAAGTGCAAAGCTCTACAAGAGCAAGGCATCACCACATTTTACTTTATGCTTAATGGTCCTATCCCAAGTTTTTACTCTACAAGCTTTATTAATTTTGATTTATCAAAGTTACTTTTTGATTCATGATTCACTTAGTTTAGTTATGGAGTAGTACAAGAGCATCAAACTTAGCCTAGAGCAATACAAGTTGATTAGCACCCCTCATGACTAGTTGCTAGTGCTAAACTAAAATTGACTACTCTAGATGGGAACTTGTGAAAACCAATGACTTTGAAAACCTTGGAATGATGAGTCATTCTATTGAAAGATTTTGAAGGTGAATATGACTTCTGAATGACTTGGTGAAATTTACCAATAACTGATGGTTGGGTTCGGATGCGATACCATTCCAATTCTTAAGTATCCCCACAATACCTGAATCTGGGTAAGGCTTAACTGGAAACTTATGTATTTTAGTATGGGTTCCCTCTGAACAAGCATCATAGGGGTTATGCCGAGGCTGCCTCCGTTGAAAGTGAAATGACGTGAAATGAGGTGAATGTCCTACCCAAGCCCTGTGCAGTTCCCGGGTTGGCGGTTGGCTCTCACCGGGAGGCCAAGCTCATGGGGAGAGGTGCCTATACTAGGGTATGTAAATGAAAGGTTATGATTGGTAGCTCGCGCACTGAGTGCGATAAATCAGGGCCAGTTACCCCTGACGGACTATTGCAATTATTGTGGCACAAGTGTACGATCTCTGCAGAGTGTAAACCTATTCGAATAGCCGCGTCCGCGGTCATGGACAGTTTGAAAGGCCATACTGTTCCGTCATCAGAACTTTTCTAAAAATATGAATGGTGACTTGTGACTTGAATAGAAAGGTGACTT
Organism: Lolium rigidum; assembly: GCF_022539505.1. Lineage (NCBI taxonomy): Eukaryota > Viridiplantae > Streptophyta > Magnoliopsida > Poales > Poaceae > Lolium > Lolium rigidum. The sequence continues at coordinate 116,470,204 of NC_061511.1, forward strand.
TGACTTTGAATCACAACTGAGTTGTGGGAATGACACTAATGTTCCCACTTGAGTTAAGTTAGGCAAAGGAAGAGTCTTTGATTATAAATGCTTACGAAATAAAACTGGCTTTATGCAAATGAAACTAGAGCTTAGAACCCTCTTATCATAGTTGATAGTATTTACATTAGTATTAGTTTGCGAATACTTTAAAGTACTCATGGCTGTGTCCCTGGCTATTCAAATGCCAGACTATGAAGAAGAGCCCCAGTACCAGGATGAAGGACCGCAGGACGTCTATGACAACTAGGACCACTCCTGACGTCAACAGTTGCCTGTGGAACAGATGGACCAAGACCGCTACTACTTCGCTTCCGCTATGTGTTTTGTATTTGGATCTCTAGATCCCCTATGTTGTATTAAGACTGGATCAGGTGATCCTTTGTTGTAAGACGATTATGGTATGTAATGAATGATGTGTTGTGATATCATTCTATTATGTCTCGCAAAAACAATATTCCTGGGATTGCGATGAATGGCATAATAGGCATCTGGACTTAAAAATCCGGGTGTTGACAAGTTGGTATCAGAGCCATTGTTGACCTTAGGAGACCCTAGTTAGAATGGACGTTTGAAAAACTTAGTTTCAAAACCAATGAAGTGAATATTTGTGAAAACTTATTCTCACTCTTATCCTTGAGATCTTTTTCAATTGAGAAATTCATGCTCTACTTTTCCTTGTATTTTTACAATAAATTTTGCACACTTGACCACTTCTCTAACTTACTCATCCTAATTGCTCACAGATGGAGTACCAATGTGAGTCCTATCAGCTTGTCCACGGAGGAAACCTAATGTTCGAGAAGGATTTGAAGCAACTGGTGAAATATTTAGGGCGCCCGTATCCCGAGTTCTTCGGAATACCCCTCAACCATCTGTCGGGAGGACCACCTCGGTGTGAAGTTACTGCAGATCTGAGAGGAAAGCTTGGAGCCCCAATATGGGAAACCATCTGGTTTTCTGTAACGGGAAACACTTGGAAGGAGGGAATAGCGAGAGCAATGCAGGAAGCAATTGCCCGTCTGTGTGGACGGAATGAGAACAAGATCAAGAACACTCGCTTTGTTTACTACCCAAGACATGACCCCATGGGAAGACCAATAACCATGCCACCGCACCCGGAGATGAACTAGTATGTCGCCTGCCTGGACTTCCTGCTGCACAAGACCCGCAAGGAGTTGGACAACGCTCGCGCCTTTCGCTAAGCACACCACCCCTAAAGAATGAAGAACCCACCATGAAGAGTAGTATCACTAGAGCACTATCGTAGGTATGAGTTTGTAACAGGATCCCCTTGTATCGTAGAACGAATGAATGGTTCTTCAAACCAACGGTGTGTTAGTTTGTAATATGTGATGCTTGATATGAATGAAAAAGTGTTGTTGGTTTTACACCTTCAACACTACTCAATTTTTTAAGTTATGAACTTTTCTAAACTTTAACCAAACAAACCATAGAAATTTCCCTCTTATCTTATCATCTACCTCAATGTTCAGATGGCCCCACCAACCCGCAGCACCAACCAGGACGCAATGTTGCAGATGCTGCAGATGATGATGGCAGATCGCGAAGCCGAGAGAGCTGAATGACAAGCCAATATTGCCGCACTGCAACAGATAGCTTAGAACAATCAAGGCCATGGAAACCACGATCACCCTGGATCGAAGCTGAAGAACTTTCAGAACACCAACCCACCCATGTTCAGCAAGACCGAAGAGCCACTTGACGCAGATGACTGGCTCCAAACCATGGAGAACAACCTGGAAGTTGCGGGAGTTGAAGCCGCAGAAAAAGTATTGTTCACCACCCACTACCTGTCAGGACCTGCAAGAGCCTGGTGGACAAGTGCCCGTGCAATGAATGCGCGGCAAATGATGACCTGGGAAGACTTCAAGCTGAAGTTCAGCAAGTTTCACGTGCCGCAAGGAATGATCAAGAAGATGAGAGACGAGTTCCGCGAACTCAAGCAAGGAAGGATGTCCGTGGTGGAATACCACGACAGGTTTCTTACTCTGTCAAGGTACGCCCCGGATGAGACCGACACCAACGAGAAAAGGAAGGAGAGATTTCTGAACGGACTGCATGATGAGATGCAAACTGTGTTAGTGAACATTCCGTTCGCTGACTTGGAAGCCCTGGTGGACTCAGCCATACAGATGGAAGGGAAGCTTCACCAAGAACGAGAACCGCAAGAGAAGAATGATGAATCAGAATGGACCCCACCATACCCAGAAGTACCGCAACAACTCACCTGGAGGATTTACCCCAAGACACAACAGCCAACTGCTCAGACGTATCGCCCCAACTACACCCACAACAATGGAGGACCCCCGAAGCCCGGAAACAACAACAACAACAACCACAATAACAACAACAACCACAACAGCAACAACAACAATGGGAACAACAACACCAACACTGGCCCGAGGACTGGAAGCAATGCCATCCCCGTCACCCCAAAGAAAAAGTCCACGATAACCTGCTATGAATGTGGAACTATGGGCCACTACTCCAATGAATGCCCCAAGAAGCTTGCCAAGACCGCCCCAAATGCTGCTGCACCTGCCCAGCAACAGCGCCGCTTCGCCGCCAGAAGGAACCAGAACAACCATAACGGCCGCCTCTACCACATGAGTGCCACAGAAGCTCAGGAAGCACCCCAGGCCATGCCAAGTATGTTTTCCTGTTAATCCAATTGCTCAATCTCTCTTAGGAACCTAACTTTTCTCAAAATCTCGGGACGAGATTTGTTTAAGGGGGAAGGGTTTGTAACATCCCAAAAATTTCAAACAAAGAAAATGAATTTCCCTTTTTCCAAATTTTGGAACCAACAAAAACTTTTATTACCTATATGGTACTATGCATAGTGCTCCTACCTAATACTTGTGTTATTGCCATGATTCTTTGTTTATTGCTTGAACATGTTTCCAAAACCCTACACCCTAACCTTCTCAAAACCAAATAGGATCAAATATGAAGAAACTAAAATAATATAAAAAGACATATGTGGGCATATAACCCTAGTATGCACATCTTGACCAATACCCTTCTTACTTCTCTAAATGATGGTGAACTATTGTTAGACCTCACTAAACCCTAAACCTCACCCCTCTCTTCACCATCCAAGATTAAACAAAATAAGAAGAAATTAAATTAAAAAGAAAAGGCCTATGTAAGCCTATGGCTAATATTTGCTAATCATCAATTAGGCCTTGCTCTACCTTGTTGAATGATTAGAAAGGCCTAAACAAACCTAACCTAGTACCTACCAACTAAATCAAGTGAGAAACAAAAATAGAATACACATATGCATAGAGGCATATGTGGCAATTAGCCATTTTACCAAATCTTGACCTATGCACTCACATTTTCCCCAAATGGTTTGGACCCTTTACCAAACTCAATCTAACCCTAAATAAACCCTACACCATGCCCTTTGAGCAAAGAAAAAGAAGAGGAAATAAAATAGGAAATACACATATGGGGCTATGGCCATTTTTGCAAAACTTGAACCTAGACCATCTTGGCTTACCCTATTGGTTGTAGATGGTTACTAAACACTTATAAACACTTTTGGTATCAAAGAAACTCAAATCAAATCAAATTTGAAATCAAAATGAGCTCACATACACTAATGGTCAAAAATGACAATTTTAGCCTGATGCCCTCTTTGAGCCTCTGTTTTGAGAGATTCTTAAACCAAAAAATGCCAACTCTTTGCACCTCATCCAAGACAACATCAAGGTGAACAAATTTGCTCAAAACAACCCCTGCAAATTCTTGCTCAAATTCAAATGGTGATCAAGCAAAGTAGAGACTTTGAATCAGATTCAAGATGCTATGCATTTTGAGATTTTGCAAACCAACCCCAATTTGACCCCCACCACCACCAGTAGAGTTCAAATATTATATGTTTGCAACCCACCAAAATTCAATCAAAATTTCAAAAATATTTGTCTTGCGGCCATTTTATCAAGCACCTTGTGTGCAATAATCTAGAATTGGAGTACATGCTAAAACCCATTGGATCTTGGGCTAAACCAGGGACCATTTGTGATCATCACAACCCTGGTACCTCCTCTGCATCAGACCATGCCCTTTCTCACTGATAAAAGTGAAGCCATGATCAAAGTTTCCACCATGCCGAGCTAAAGGACACCACCATGCCACCCATCCTCTCCATCTTTCTCTGATCACTTTCCCCTTGTCAACGAGCTCGCCTACACTCTACCACGCATGCCTGTGCCCTCCCCGACCAGAGAAACGCACGACATTGGCCAGCCCAGACGTGCCCAGACCGCGCCCAGGACGCCCAGTACCTTGCCAGAGCGCACGGGCACAGCCCTGGACGCGCCAGAGCTCGCCGTCGTGCCATCGCTGTCGTCGTCCCCTCGCCTTCTCCTCTCGCACGCACCATCACTGCACCACCAGCTATACCCTAGACATGCTCAACTGCACGCGCGTGCACCATCGCCGTCGCCATGATCAAGATTTGCCGCGCCGCATACTGCAAAGCCGACGACCTCTCCTACACGCTCTCGTCCATCATTTGCCGTGCCATCACGCTCACCAGTACCGCCTAGACGTCGTCTATCCCACGCGCACCTCGTCTTGTCTCTTCGCGCCTCAAAGACGCCACGCCACCATCGACCTTGCTCGCACCCCACGGCCACCTCTCAACCCTATAAAAGGAGAGCACCCGCGCCTCCAATCCTCACACCATCTTGCTCCCCACTCATCTCTAGTCCTCCTCAACCTCTTCCCCTCCTCAATTAGCCACCATTTCGCCGGAATTTGGTCGGAGTCCGCCGCGCCAGTAGCTCATCGACGCCGTCGATTTCGGCCACCTCCGCTCCTCCCACGACCACCACTCGCTTCCTGGTCCTCGACAACACCGCCGCGCACCCTCGCCGAGCCTCGCCGGACCTTGGTTAGCTCTCCCACCCCCTAGGCTCGCCGCCAGCACGTCGGATCTCGCCGGAGACGACGACCTCCCTGAGCCACTGGATCCTCTTTTAATCTAACGGCCCGCAGCGTTGCGTACCGCTTCGGCGTTTAAAACGCACTGACGCGTAGGCCCCACTGTAAGTTGGCCCGCTACACGCTGAAGCGTTACTGGGCCGGCCCACTTAGTTTCCCGCGCAGCCCATCAAATTTAAATTAGTTGATTTGAATTATAACCCTTTTGCTCACAGATGCTTTGTTCAAAATCAAATAACTTCAAATCTACTGAACCAATTTTGACAAACTTTATATTGTTGGAAAGCCGAAGAAATGCTCTACCCGACCCCACTGGTTTCAACCTCATAGCTGTTGTAGAATTTGAGTAGCAAAAATATCAAGTCAGAGAGTTTTCAGATTTCAAATAAATTTATAAAATCAACCCTAAGGAATTTTGAAGTGAATCCAATTGCTATAATTCACATTTCAAACCCTCTAATTTAATATGCAAAAATATGATATGGTTACTGTACATGATCATGGGCTAGAGAAAAATATTGGCTATGTAGTCAATTCTAGCCCATTTAAACTATTTTCACGTTTAGGATTTTAAATCTATGAGGTGTACCACCTCATTTAAATCCTTTTCCCAAGTGTTATGAAGTAATGTGATGACCTCTATTGCATGGTCTCATACTTGCTCACTTGAGGATATTAAATCAAATAGGATTTAAATTGCATGAGGTATAGAACCTCATTTAAATCATGTTTCTCAAATGACAAGTGTGAAGTGTTGACCTTGGTCAACATAATCTCATACTTGGTATTTGAGGAGATTAAATCTTGACAAGATTCAATGAGAGGAAATTATTTCTCCAAACTAAAGAGAAACCCTAATCCACATTTCAATGAGAGGAAATTATTTTTCTAACACTAAGTAAGACAACCCTAGCATTACTTTGGGTAGCAATGTTAAGTGATGATGCTAGATCATTTGTGTGAGCCATTAAGGCTAATTAAGTCTACTTAAGTATTGTTTGGTGATTGTATCCTCGTATTCGTTTATAGACGCTAGTACCGGAGACTATCAAGAGGAGGAGGTATTCTACCAAGAGGAAGGAGAAGAGAACTTTGATCACTACCCCAATCAAGGCAAGCTAGACTAATGCAAGATATATTGTTGCAAGCTAATATTCTTGCAAAGTGCAAAGCTCTACAAGAGCAAGGCATCACCACATTTTACTTTATGCTTAATGGTCCTATCCCAAGTTTTTACTCTACAAGCTTTATTAATTTTGATTTATCAAAGTTACTTTTTGATTCATGATTCACCTGGTTTAGTTATGGAGTAGTACAAGAGCATCAAACTTAGCCTAGAGCAATACAAGTTGATTAGCACCCCTCATGACTAGTTGCTAGTGCTAAACTAAAATTGACTACTCTAGATGGGAACTTGTGAAAACCAATGACTTTGAAAACCTTGGAATGATGAGTCAGTCTATTGAAAGATTTTGAAGGTGAATATGACTTCGAATGACTTGGTGAAATTTACCAATAACCGATGGTTGGGTTCGGATGCGATACCATTCCAATTCTTAAGTATCCCCACAATACCTGAATCTGGGTAAGGCTTAACTGGAAACTTATGTATTTTAGTATGGGTTCCCTCTGAACAAGCATCATAGGGGTTATGCCGAGGCTGCCTCCGTTGAAAGTGAAATGACGTGAAATGAGGTGAATGTCCTACCCAAGCCCTGTGCAGTTCCCGGGTTGGCGGGTGGCTCTCACCGGGAGGCCAAGCTCATGGGGAGAGGTGCCTATACTAGGGTATGTAAATGAAAGGTTATGATTGGTAGCTCGCGCACTGAGTGCGATAAATCAGGGCCAGTTACCCCTGACGGACTATTGCAATTATTGTGGCACAAGTGTACGACCTCTGCAGAGTGTAAACCTATTCAAATAGCCGCGTCCGCGGTCATGGACAGTTGGAAAGGCCATACTGTTCCGTCATCAGAACTTTTCTAAAAATATGAATGGTGACTTGTGACTTGAATAGAAAGGTGACTTTGACTTTGAATCACAACTGAGTTGTGGGAATGAGACTAATGTTCCCACTTGAGTTAAGTTAGGCAAAGGAAGAGTCTTTGATTATAAATGCTTACGAAATAAAACTGGCTTTATGCAAATGAAACTAGAGCTTAGAACCCTCTTATCATAGTTGATAGTATTTACATTAGTATTAGTTTGCGAATACTTTAAAGTACTCATGGCTGTGTCCCTGGCTATTCAAATGCCAGACTATGAAGAAGAGCCCCAGTACTAGGATGAAGGACCGCAGGACGTCTACGACAACTAGGTCCACTCCTGACGTCAACAGTTGCCTGTGGAACAGATGGACCAAGACCGCTACTACTTCGCTTCCGCTATGTGTTTTGTATTTGGATCTCTAGATCCCCTATGTTGTATTAAGACTGGATCAGGTAATCCTTTATTGTAAGACGATTATGTTATGTAATGAATGATGTGGTGTGATATCAATCTATTATGTCTCGCAAAAACAATATTCCTGGGATTGCGATGAATGGCATAATAGGCATCTGGACTTAAAAATCCGGGTGTTGACAACAACACAATCAAAATACTTTGCCCCAACTTAACGGTGAGGTTGTCAATCTCACTGGCTTGCTGTAAACAAAGGATTAAACGTATGGTGTGGAGAATGATGTTTGTTTGCGAAGAACAGCAGAGAACAGTGATTGCAGTAGATTGTATTTCAGATGTAAAAGAATGGACCGGGGTCCACAGTTCACTAGTGGTGTCTCTCCAATAAGATAAATAGCATGTTGGGTGAACAAATTACAGTTGGGAAATTGACAAATAGAGAGGGCATAGCAATGCACATACATATCATGATGACTAATATGAGATTTACTTAGGGCATTACGACAAAGAACATAGACCGCTATCCAGCATGCATCTATGCCTAAAAAGTCCACCTTCGGGTTAGCATCCGCACCCCTTCGAGTATTAATTTGCAAACAACAGACAATTGCATTAAGTACTGTGCGTAATGTAAACAATACAAACATCCTTAGACAAAGCATTGTTATTTTATCCCTAGTGGCAACAACACATCCATAACCTTAGAACTTTCTGTCACTGTCCCAGATTCAATGGAGGCATGAACCCACTATCGAGCATAAATACTCCCTCTTGGAGTTACAAGTATCAACTTGGCCAAAGCCTCTACTAGCAACGGAGAGCATGCAAGGTCATAAACAACACATATATGATAGATCAATAATCAACTTGACATAGTATTCCATATTCATCGGATCCCAACAAACACAACATGTAGAATTACAAATAGATGATCTTGATCATGATAGGCAGCTCACAAGATCTAAACATGATACCACAAGAGGATAAGACAACCATCTAGCTACTGCTATGGACCCATAGTCCAAGGATGAACTACTCACGCATCAGTCCGGAGGCGGGCATGGTGATGTAGAGCCCTCCGGTGATGATTCCCCTCTCCGGCAGGGTGCCGGAGGCGATCTCCGAAACCCCGAGGTGGGATTGGCGGCGGCGGCGTCACAGTAACTTTTCTCGTATCGTGGCTCTCGGTACTAGGGTTTTCGCGACGGAGAGATTATATAGGCGAAGGGGCAGAGTCGGGGGACGCTCGAGGGGCCCACCCCATAGGGCGGCGCGGCCAGGGGTGGGGCCGCGCCCCCCTAGGGTGTGGCCACCTCGTCGCCCCTCTTTGTCTCCTCTTCGGACTTCTGGAAGGCTCCGTGGAAAATAAGACCGTGGGCTTTTGTTTCGTACAATTCCGAGAATATTTCCTGTGTAGGATTTCTGAAACCAAAAACAGTAGAAAACATGAACTAGCGCTTCGGCATCTTGTTATAGGTTAGTGCCGGAAAATGCATCAAAGTGATATAAAGTGTATATAAAACATGTGAGTATTGTCATAAAACTAGCATGGAACATAAGAAATTATAGATACGTTTGAGACGTATCAAGCATCCCCAAGCTTAGTTCCTACTCGCCCTCGAGTAGGTAAACGATAACAAGGATAATTTCTGAAGTGACATGCTACTATCATAATCTTGATCAATACTATTGTAAAGCATATGAGATGAATGAAGTGATTCAAAGCAATGGTAAAGATAATGAATAAACAAGCTGAATCATATAGCAAAGACTTTTCATGAATAGTACTTTCAAGACAAGCATCAATAAGTCTTGCATAAGAGTTAACTCATAAAGCAATAAATTCTTAATAGAAGGTTTTGAAGCAACACAAAGGAAGATATAAGTTTCAGCAGTTGCTTTCAACTTCAACATGTATATCTCATGGATAATTGTCAACACAAAGTAATATGATGAATGCAAATAAGAAAGTATGTAAGAATCAATGCACACAGTTGACACAATTGTTTGCTTCTAAGATAGAAAGAAGTAGGTAAACTGACTCAACATAAAGTAAAAGAAAGGCCCTTCGCAGAGGGAAGCAGGGATTACTCATGTGCTAGAGCTTTTTATTTTGAAAAAATGGAAACAATTTTGTCAACGGTAGTAATAATTCATATGTGTTATGCATAAAACATCCTATAAGTTGCAAGCCTCATGCATCGAATACCAATAGTGCTCGCACCTAGTCCTAATTAGCTCGGATTTCCATGGATTATCATTGCATTACATATGTTTCAACCAAGTGTCACAAAGGTCCAAGGAGATAAATCGCATTTGATTTCTCGATTTTGATAGATCTCAACTTGAGGACATCCATACCGGGACAACATAGAAAACAGATAATGGACTCCTCTTTTATGCTTTAAGCATTCAACAACAGATAACATTCTCATAAGAGATTTGAGGATTAATGTCCAAGCTGAAACTTCCACCATGATACATGGCTTTGGTTAGCGGCCCAATGTTCTTCTCTAACAATATGCATACTCAAACCATTTAATCATGACAAATCACCCTTACTTCGAGACAAGACGAACATGCATAGCAACTCACATGATATTCAACAAAGGTGTGACAGGTTGATGGCGTCCCCAGAAACATGGTTACCGCTCAACAAGCAACTTATAAGAAATAAGATACATAAGCGACATATTCTTTACCACAATAGTTTTTAAGCTACTTTCCCATGAGCTATGTATTGCAAAGACAAGGAATGAAATTTTTAAAGGTAGCACGCAAGCAATTTACTTGGAATGGTAGAAAAATACCACATAGTAGGTAGTTATGGTGGACACAAATGGCATAAGTTTTGGCTCAAGATTTTGGATGCACGAGAAGCATTCTCTCTCAGTACAAGGCTTTGGCTAGCAAGGTTGTTTGAAGCAAACACAAGTATGAACCGGTACAGCAAAACTTACATAAGAACATATTGCAAGCATTATAAGGCTCTACACTGTCTTCCTTGTTGTTCTAACACTTTTACCAGAAAATATCTAGACTTTAGAGAGACCAATCATGCAAACCAAATTTCAACAAGCTCTATAGTAATTCTCCACTAATAGGTTTAAACTACATGATGCAAGAGCTTAAACATGATCTACTTGAGAGTTCAAAACAATTGCCAAGTATCAAATTATTCAAGACAATATACCAATTACCACATGGAGCATTTTCTGTTTCCAACCAAATAGCAATGAATGAAGCGGTTTTCAACCTTCGCCATGAACATTAAAAGTAAAGCTAAGAACACCAGTGTTCAATATGAAAAAGTGGAGCGTGTCTTTCTCCCACACAAGGATTGCTAGTATCCGAATTTATTCAAACATAAACAAAAATAAAAGCATACAGACGCTCCAAGTAAAGCGCATAAGATGTGACAGAATAAAAATATAGTTTCACTAGAGGTGACCTGATAAGTTGTCGATGAAGAAGGGGATGCCTTGAGCATCCCCAAGCTTAGATGCTTGATTCTTCTTGAAATATGCAGGGATGAACCACGGGGGCATCCCAAGCTTAGACTTTTCACTCTTCTTGATCATATTATATCATCCTCCTCTCTTGACCCTTGAAAACTTCCTCCACACCAAACTCAAAACAAACTCATTAGAGGGTTAGTGCATAATAAAAAAATTCACATGTTCAGAGAGGACACAATCATTCCTAACACTTCTGGATATTACCCAAGGCTACTGAAAGTTAATGGAGCAAAGAAATCCATTCAGCACAGTAAAAGAGGCAATGTGAAATAAAAGGCAGAATCTGTCAAAACAGAACAGTCCGTAAAGACGAATTTTTTAGAGGCACTAAACATGCTCAGATGAAGAATCTCAAATTGAATGAAAGTTGCGTACATATCTGAGGATTACTCATGAATTTTCTCAGATTTTTCTGAGTTTCCTACAGAGAGATCTACTCAAATTCGTGACAGCTAGAAATCTATTTCTGCGCAGAAATCCAAATCTAGTATCAACCTTACTATCAAAGACTTTACTTAGCACAACAATGCAATAAAGTAAAGATAAGGAGAGGTTGCTACAGTAGTAACAACTTCCAAGACACAAATATAAAACAAAAATTGCAGAAATAAAATAATGGGTTGTCTCCCATAAGCGCTTTTCTTTAACGCCTTTCAGCTAGGCGCAGAAAGTGTAAATCAAGTAACATCAAGAGAAGAAGCATCATTATCAGAGTTGGGGGCTTCAAAACGATGCATTGTATCTTATCTATGTAAGTTTCAGAGGCTCCTCTTTCATTACTTTTAGGCTTACTATCCTCCTCAAATAAATTTTCAGGAACAATCCAATCAAAATTCTTTTCTAGTGCCTCATGCATTCCTATGAGCTTATAAGGTATTGGTACTTTAGTCTCCCCTCACAATTGACTTTATTAGTGTACTTTAGCCTATATTTTTCCATCTTTTCAAGGGTACTTGCAAAATTAGTATAAAAGCCAAGCATCTTATGTTGAATAAAGACTTTTCTAGCTTCTATGGCTACATCACCAAATTCTTTGAGAAGGGTCTCTAAAACAAAATCTTTCTTCTCTCCTTCTTCCATATCACAGAGTGTAAGAAACATGTGTTGCATTATAGGATTAAGATTAACAAATCTAGCTTCCAACATGTGCACTAAAGAGGCAGCAACAATTTTATAAGTAGGAGCAAGTTCTACCAAGGATCTATCTTCAAAATCTTTAATGCTGTGTTTGGTTGCAATGAATTGAGCTCTGAATTGAATTGGCAATGGAAAACCAAATCAACCAATTCAATGGAATACCACAAAGAGTGTTTGGATGCGCGTGGTATTCAGCTACAGAATTCAGATTTCAATGGAATACCAAATCCTGTTTGGATGTCACATGTGTGGAATTGAGAGTATTTTTGACTTTGAACAATATAACATATGTAATGTGAATGAAAATAGCACAAATAGCAGAAAGTGGACAATTATTCTTACAAATAGTAGAAAGTGGATACATTATGTCTTACAAATAGTAGAAAGTGGATACATTATGTCTCACAAATAGCACAAAGTGGATACATTATGTCTCACAAATAGCATAAAGTGGATACATTATGTCTCACAAATAGCACAAAGTGGATACAGTACGTCTCACAAATCATCAAGGCAAGGTCATGAGCCATGCCTTCCTCAGTTCCATGGGTAGTGCCATGAGTGATTCGAAGGTGCGCTCGTTGGCGGTGACCTTCCCATAAGCTATCAACAGCTCATTACCCACCAAATCTGGTATTTTCTTCGAGTTCAACCAAGATTTCAGATGAAGGAGTAACCTTTGGTGCTGCTGCTGGTGGTGGTGGTGGTAGTGGGGCGGTTGAGTTCAAAGCCTCCTCAAACGTCATTCTCAGCTCTCCCACCATGCTCATGATAGCATCAGCAGTGCGTTGCTTCTTCTTCTTAGGAAGCTCAGGAGTTTCTTCATCATCCTCAACCACCACCTGAGGAACGGATGAGGATCCAACTTGAGCACACTCACCTCCTGTCCTTGCACCTGCACCCGTGGCATGGTCTTTTGAATATATAGTAGAGATAGCTTGCCAATTCTTCACTTCTTTGTGCCTATATGGAGCTGCATCCTTGTTTGCCTACATAATATGCACATATATTCGAGATGATGTTCAAGTTCAAAAGAATGCATAGTCAAGTTGCAAAAAAATAGTATGTTACATACCTCCACATATCTAGCCCACACTTCATCACTTGTCAACACTCACCATGTTATTATCCCAATCCCATCCAAAGCCACTCGGGAAAGCATCTTGTTGATGACTTCATAATGCTTGTCAAATGTTTTAATTCTTGCTACTATCTTGTCTTTGTTGATGACAATATTACATGTCTCCTTCACATGCTTTATGCAAGCATTGTACACATGTGGCTTCCAACCATTTTGTGCATGGTCACCTCTGTTGTGATGGTCAACAAGAACGGACAATAATGCGAGTGTCCATCTCATTAGTCCACACAAGGTAAGTCCTACTAGCCTTCTTATTTTTTGGTTCAGCCATGCTTCTACAAGTGACATATATAATACAAGTAAGGAGAAATAGCAAGTTGTAGATAGTTAAAACATATATATATTCAGCCAAAGGTTCCATGTAGGAAATATCACACAAATGGCAAAAGCATCATCATCTAGCTAGCAAAAAAGGACACCATAAGCTAGATTTCTACTCAAACACTACTCCATTGCTAGTTCGTCATGTGTCACAAGGTACTCAGCAAACATCTCATCAGCTAAATCCTGCCTAAACGTGGTCCATGTCTCGCTTAGCTGCACACTTCTAATTAGTGCGACATCATCTGCAGGTTCAGGGACCGTAGCTGCTAGTTCAGCGTCAATCTCCTGCAGCAATAGATCATCCCTCACATGTTGTCTATCCCTTGCATAGTTGTGTAACACACAACAAGCATTAATAATTCGAATCTGCAAATATTTATGTCATAGTTAGCAATTCTTCAACAATCCAAACCATCTACAAACCATACCGACATGTATTACCTGGTCTTCTATGGAAAAGAAAGAACAAGAACGTAGGATGGCCCATTTTTTCTTCAATAGCCCAAAACATCTCTCCACTACATTTCTAGCACGAGAATGCCTCAAGTTGTACAACTCCTTTTCAGTTTGGGGCCCTAGTATACTAGCAGCCCACTCTTTCAAGTGGTACCTAGTGGATCGAAATGGAGATAGGAATCCAGGTCCATTTGTATAACCCGCATCAACTAGGTAGTACTTCCCTATATGCATCAACACGAATTGGTCTCAGCACTTGTTCTCCTCAACTTCTGCAAAAATCGAAATAAAATTGATGTCAATAGATACTCGGCACGAAACAGGGCAGCCATGAGCGCGTCCGCGCGAGGGGAAGGGCGGCGCTCGTCCACGCCAGGGGACACCGGCGCTCGTCCGCGCCAGGGAAGGCCGGCGCGCGTCCGCGCGAAGGGAGGCCGGCGCGCGTCTGCGGCTCCGGGAGGCCGCCGCTCGTCCGCGCCAGGGAAGGCCGTCGCTCCTCCGCGCCAGGGAAGGCCATCGCTCCTCCGCGCGAAGGGCGGCCGGCGCGCGTTTGCGGCTCCGGGAGGCCGCCGCTCGTCCGCGAGAGGGGACGCCGCCGCGCGTCCGCCGCCCGCTGCCTCTCTACCACCGGCGGCCGACGACGGGAGCTACCTAGGGTTCGGGTCGCACTGGGCAGCTAGGGTGAAGGGGACCAAGGGGGAGAGGAGGGGAGGGGCGGAGGAGGGCGGCCGGAGTTGGGACGGAGGGAGAGAGGGGGCGGCGCTGTACCTGGCGGCCGGCGATGCGGAGGAAGGCGACGGGAGGAGTGGCTCGTACTTTTTCGGGAGAGAGAGCGAGCCCGTCGCTCGATTCAGAGGCAATACAGAGGTCGGGAGCTCTGAATTGGGGCACGGCATAAGTTGCCTCGCGAGGGCTGCGCTTAGAATTGGCCAGCAATTCCACACATCAATATCTAGCACATCCAAACAGCGGAATTGGGCCCTCAATTCTAGATTCCCAAATTCAGAGCCCAATTCCTTGCAACCAAACACAGCATAAGTGTACTAACATGAGTGAAAAAATCTTCTATATTATCTCTTCCAATGATAGACCCACGCCCTACTGATATATCTTTCAAAGTGAACTTAGGGGGAAGCATGATGAAATAAACAAAAGGTAAATAAAGTAAATGCAAGTAACTAATTTTTTGTGTGTTTTTGATATAAAGAAAGCAAACAAAACAGAAAATAAAATAAAGTAAAGCAAGACAATAAACAAAGTAAAGAGATTGGATGTGAGAGACTCCCCTTGCAGCGTGTCTTGATCTCCCCGGCAACGGCGCCGGAAAAAGAGCTTGATAACGCGTGAAGCACACGTCCGTTGGGAACCCCAAGAGGAAGGTGTGATGCGTACAACGACAAGTTTTCCCTCGGTAAGAAACCAAGGTTATCGAACCAGTAGGAGATGAAGGCCACGTGAAGGTTGTTGGTGAAGGAGTGTAGTGCGGCGCAACACCGGGGATTCCGGCGCCAACGTGGAACCTGCACAACACAATCAAAATACTTTGCCCCAACTTAACGAGTGAGGTTGTCAATCTCACCGGCTTGCTGTAAACAAAGGATTAAACGTATGGTGTGGAGAATGATGTTTGTTTGCAAAGAACAGCGAGAGAACGATGATTGCGGTAGATTGTATTTCAGATGTAAAAGAATGGACCGGGGTCCACAGTTCACTAGTGGTGTCTCTCCAATAAGATAAATAGCATGTTGGGTGAACAAATTACGGTTGGGCAATTGACAAATAGAGAGGGCATAGCAATGCACATACATATCATGATGACTAATATGAGATTTACTTAGGGCATTACGACAAAGAACATAGACCGCTATCCAGCATGCATCTATGCCTAAAAAGTCCACCTTCGGGTTAGCATCCGCACCCCTTCCAGTATTAAGTTGCAAACAACAGACAATTGCATTAAGTACTGTGCGTAATGTAAACAATACAAATATACTTAGACAAAGCATTATTGTTTTATCCCTACTGGCAACAGCACATCCATAACCTTAGAACTTTCTGTCACTGTCCCAGATTCAGTGGAGGCATGAACCCACTATCGAGCATAAATACTCCCTCTTGGAGTTACAAGTATCAACTTGGCCAGAGCCTCTACTAGCAACGGAGAGCATGCAAGATCATAAACAACACATATATGATAGATCAATAATCAACTTGACATAGTATTCCATATTCATCGGATCCCAACAAACACAACATGTAGCATTACAAATAGATGATCTTGATCATGATAGGCATCTCACAAAATCTAAACATGATAGCACAAGAGGAGAAGACAACCATCTAGCTACTGCTATGGACCCATAGTCCAAGGATGAACTACTCACGCATCAGTCCGGAGGCGGGCATGGTGATGTAGAGCCCTCCGGTGATGATTCCCCTCTCCGGCAGGGTGCCGGAGGCGATCTCCAGAATCCCCCGAGATGGGATTGGCGGCGGCGGCATCACAGTAACTTTTCTCGTATCGTGGCTCTCGGTACTAGGGTTTTCGTGACGGTGAGATTATATAGGCGAATGGGCAGAGTCGGGGGACGCTCGAGGGGCCCACCCCATAGGGCGGCGCGGCCAGGGGTGGGGCCGCGCCCCCTAGGGTGTGGCCGCCTCGTCGCCCCTCTTCGTCTCCTCTTCGGACTTCTGGAAGGCTCCGTGGAAAATAAGACCGTGGGCTTTTGTTTCGTCCAATTCCGAGAATATTTCCTGTGTAGGATTTCTGAAACCAAAAACAGCAGAAAACAAGAACTGGCGCTACGGCATCTTGTTAATAGGTTAGTGCCGGAAAATGCATCAAAATGATATAAAGTGTATATAAAACATGTGAGTATTGTCATAAACTAGCATGTAACATAAGAAATAATAGATACGTTTGAGACGTTTCAGGTGCCGGTAAAGGAGTATACAAACCGTGAGGCTTCAGCTTGGACATGGACTTGTTGCAAGTAATGCATCCCTTCACATACCTGTCCACAACCCGCCTCATCTTTGGCCAATAAAAATGGACAGCTAGCATGAGTAGCGTCTTCTCACGCCCAAAGTGACCCATCAAACCTCCAGCATGTGATTCCTGCAGTAAGAGCAAACGCACTGACGATTCTGAAACACATAGTTTGTTAGCTCTAAACAAGAACCCATCATGTATGTGATATTTTTCCCATGCGTTACCAATAGCACACAAGCGATATGGTTCAGCAAAATCATGATCAGTAGCATACAAATCACATAGTACTTCTAATCCAGGAATTTTAACATCAAGTTGAGTTAATAGTATATTCTTCCTAGATAGAGCATCAGCAACAATATTATCTTTTCCCTTCTTATGCTTAATAATGTATGTAAAAGACTCAATAAACTCAACCCACTTAGTCAGACGCTTATGCAAAGTAGACTGAGCTTTCAGGTATTTTAAAGCTTCATGATCAAAATGTATGATAAATTCTTTTGGCCACAAATAATGTTGCCAAACCTCAAGAACTCTAATTAAAGCATACAATTCTTTACCATATATAGGATAGTTCAACTTAGCACCAGAAAGTTTCTCGGAAAAATATGCAATTGGGTGACCCTCTTGCATCAACACACCACCAATTCCAATACCACTAGCATCACATTCAATCTCAAATTGCTTATTGAAATCAGGAAGTGCAAGCAACGGTGCAGAAGTTAACAATCTCTTAAGTTCATCAAAAGCATGATCTTGGGCTGCGCCCCACTCAAATATAACACCCTTTTTAGTCAAATCATTCAAAGGTGCAGCAATAGTACTAAAGTTGGGCACAAATCTTCTATAAAACCCAGCTAGACCATGAAAACTCCTTACTTGACTCACATTCATGGGAGTAGGCCAATTTTGAATTGCTTCAATTTTAGACACATCTAGTTCTACTCCATGCTGAGAGACAACATAACCCAGAAATATGACCTTATCTTTGCAAAATGTGCACTTCTCAAGATTACCATAGAGTTTATTATCACGCAACACTTGCAAAACATGTCGAATATGTATAGTATGATCAGATTCATTGCGGCTGTAGATTAATATGTCATCAAAGTACACAACCACAAATTTTCCAATAAAATCACGCAAAACATGGTTCATCAGTCTCATGAAGGTGCTAGGTACATTAGTCAAACCAAAAGGCATTACTAACCGCTCATATAAACCAAATTTTGTTTTAAAGGCTGTTTTCCATTCATCCCCTTCTTTCATCCTAATTTGATGATAACGACTACGCAAATCAATTTTAGAGAAAACAGCAGCACCACTCAATTCATCTAGCATATCCTCTAAACGGGGAATAGGATGAAGATATCGAATAGTAATGTTGTTTATCGCTCTACAATCTACGCACATACGCCATGTACCATCTTTCTTAGGAACTAGAATAACAGTAACAGCACAAGGACTAAGGCTTATGCGAATATAACCTTTGTCGAGTAGCGCCTGTACTTGCTTTTGTATCTCCTTCGTTTCTTCGGGGTTCGTTCTATATGGTGCCCGATTGGGCAGCGAAGCTCCGAGAATCAAGTCGATTTGATGCTCAATACCTCGCAATGGTGGTAGTCCTGTGGGTACCTCCTCCGGAAACACGTCGCCGAATTCCTACAAAACATTAGAAACACCAAGAGGAAGAGGGGTCATATTGTTAGAAACCAAAACCGTACCCCTGTACAAGAGCACAAGAGGCATGGCTGTAGGATCCTCACTAAATTCTCTCATGTCTTCTTTGGTGGCTAATGAGACTAAGGAATTCACTCTCTCACTTTTTGTTATATCACTCACGACATTACAATTCTCTCACCTATCTAAAGAAGCATCCTCCAAGTTTACTTCAACTTTCTGACGAGATTCATTGACAATTTGTTGTGGTGACATAGGCTGCAAGTTGATTTTCTTGCCCCTGAACTCCAAGTGATATGTATTGGCACGGCCATTGTGTTGCACAAAACCGTCATAGAGCCAAGGCCGACCCAATAGTAGGTGACATACCATCATAGGAACCACATCAAAATCAATGGAATCCTTATACGGTCCAATCGCAAATTCAACACGCACCATGTGGTTTACCTTCATCTCACCATTGTCGCTCAACCACTGAATATAGTATGGATGCGGGTGCGGTAGATACTTCAACTTCAGCTTGGTACACAACTCCTTGCTTGCTAAATAGCGGCAACTCCCGCCATCAATAATGACCTTGCAAGCCTTGTCAGGACCAACTAAAGCCTTTGTTTGGAACAAATTGCAGCGCTGAGTAGATGCACTAGGCAACACATTAAGAGCACGCTGAGACACAACTATAGTGCGAGCTTCAGACGGATAAGCATCTACACCATCACTGTCATAATCATCATCTTCTGGAGCATTTGGATCAACATCATCTCCAGTCTCATACTCATTGTCCTCATTAACAATCATGACCTTGCGGTTAGGACAATCCCTCCTAAAGTGACCCTTGCCACCACATGTATGGCAATTCATATCGCGGTTGCGCGCAGTAGACATGCTAGAACCACTCGTACTTGCAACAGATTCGGACTTCTTTGTGTTGGACACATTAGAGACCGGTTTGCTAGGCGGAGTAGAATAAGGTGCGAAGCGCGTAGAGGGCGCCGGCTCCGTTGATGGGGGCACCCGAGGCGTGAAGCGCCCATCTCCCGTAGTACGGCCTTTAACCTTAGCTTCATCAGCCAACTGTGATTCAGCTTCTCTTGCATGATGTAGCAACTCATTCATAGTGGTGTAACTGTAATGACGAACAATGCCTTTGATATCATACTTCAAACCATTGAGAAAACGAGTCATTGTCATCTCAAGGGATTCTTTGACATGGCTACAATACATTAGCATCTCCATCTCTATGTAATATTCATCAACAGTCTTCACACCTTGTCTCAATAGGGTCAACTTATCAAATATATTGCGCAAATAATTAGTGGGCACAAAACGATCATTCATTGCCGCCTTCATTGCACGCCATGTGATAATAGGCGGTTCACCATCTTCTTCGCGAGCACTAACAAATCGATCCCACCAACGCAATGCATAGCCATCAAATTCGGAAGAAGCAAGCTTGATCTTCCTATCTTCAGTGTAATTATGTAAGCGCCATAACTTCTCAATTTTCAGCTCCCAAGTGAGGTATTCTTCAACATCCGCACCTCCTTAAAACTTGGGTATGGAGAACTTAGGCTTACCCAATCCATCTTCTTCCTCAAACCGACGACCTGGACGTCGGAGTTCAGCAATCCCACGAGGGCGATTACCACGTGGTGCACCACGGGCATTATGTGCGTCATCTTGAAGCTCAGGATCTTCGTCGTCTTCTTGTTGTTGTTGTTGGGTCAAATTCTCAACAGCTAGTCGCAAATCTAGAAGACTGCGCTGTATATCCGTCATTTGATCTTTCATTGTAGTGACGGTCTCACATGTAGTATCCAGCTTCTGGGAGATCCCTTGGACCGTTCCCCTAAGCTCATCATCCTGAGTGCGGAATTCACGTCGCATCTCATTACGAAGAGCCTCATACTCCCTCCATGTCATCAAATCCGCAGAGTTCTTGTTCTCCTGGTTAACAATTTTTTCATCACTAGCAGACATGGTTAGTAGGTTAGTGCACTAAAACAAATATATGTAGTGGTACTCTCACAACTCACTCAAAACTGATAAGAAAAGGAAATCTTACCGCTCCAAGGTGAATTAGTATTGCTTACCACTTGTAGTGACAACTAGTGCACGGATGTAGCGAAGAGAATATCAAGGGTATAAGAACAAATCACACGGCAAAGCAGGATATATGTGGGGCTGTAGGTGGGCTACCTATTTGCACCAATAACAAGCTCTAGCGCTGACCGTAGACAACCAATGATACTCACACAAGGCGATAAATGTGGCAATGCAACTATATATGTAGGAAAGGTTTCAATGCACTAGAGAGACGCTAGCAAAGCTCAACGAAACAGGCACAAGATTGCTCAACTATGGGTGCAGTTAAAGAAAACTTAGGCCTTCACTTGATTCTACTAGCACTTCACTTTTTTTTTTTGGATTTTTCTTTTTGTATAACACGCAGCTATATAGCTCTTTTTTGCTTCTTCTCAATTTTCTGTTTTTATTTTATTTTATGACTCAACTCCTTGATAACACGGCCAACAGATAATGTAAAGCACCAAAACCCTAATGAGCAGCCCGTCGAGCAGTAAAACTAGTCTCTTCCGGGAAAGTTCCTAGTCAGGTATATCGATAGGCTGTGGCTATGGTTTGGACAAACACACTGTATGCTATGTGGACTCGGAGCAACAAAAACTGACTCTAGATGAAAGAAGAAACACAAACCCTAACAATACTAGATAGAAGAAAAAGATACGCAAAAACAACTACGAAAAGCAACTAAAACTTGAAATTAGTGCAATCTAAGGCTATGCAAACCCTAACCCTAACTTTTTTTTGGCTTTTTCCTGATAGGAAACACTCACAACTAAACTATGGGGTGGATTGTGGATGGCTTACCGAGGAAACACTGAAATCTGATACCAAGATGATAAGGGGTGGCCCGATCTTCTCAGTAAGCAACGGTGGTGGTGATGATCACGGGATGAACACAGCGGAGAATCACGGATGATGAAGTGGATGATAACTTGTATGACGCAACGAGATCTCTCGATTGGTCCCTGTCGCCAATGCAACAACTCTCAACCCTGCAAGATATTCGCAACTCCACACACTTGCGCACGTAGCCGCCGACCACGAAGCGGTAAGTTGCAACCTTCTAATTCCCAATGGAACAGCAGATTACACAAGACTTTCAGATCTACACCAAATCAAGCAATATGGTGTAGGGGATTCAATAGTTTTGCAGAGCAAACAACTAAGAACTAGGGTTTATCTTAAACATGGTCTCTAGCAACTTTGGGGGCGTCCTGGGCACTTATATAGGCGTCCGGGACGACCTCAGGTCGAAAAAGTACGAAAATAACCGACCCAGAATAGATCTGGTCGAGACAGACTCGGACACGGCCGGTCTGGGGGCCGGTCGACCGGGCCAGGGACCGGGCTGGCCGGTTCAAACCGGGCCAGGGACCGGGTGCTGATCGGGCGTGGGACGTGTCGCGCAGTAACCTGCCCGGTTGGCATCAGCAGGACGTCCAGTTGGCGCCGGGTGGGATCCGGCGTGCCGCCCGGTCGGACCGGGCCAGAGATCGGGCGCACTGGCGTGGCGGCCGGTCTGACCGGGTGCTGGACCGACCTAGACTTTGGCTTCTCCTCTCGTGCATGCCTCCCGCTCCTCCCTCGCGCGTCCATGGAGTATCTTCATGTCCAGCTCCATGTCCAGCTTCACGTCCATCTTCACGTCTAGCTGCTCCTCTCCTCCTCGTGCGATGCTTGTCTCCTCTTCATACCTGATGATACATAAGTAACAGGACTTAGGAAGTATAAAGTTCTCATCAATCAAAGTATCGTTTAAAAACAAGTTCACCTGTTGTTTAAGTAGCTTCGCACGAGCCCTTGTAATAGGTCCAATCCGAACTTCATTGGACTTGAGCTTCACAGCAGCTTCATCTTCATTTGGCAATGACGGAGGTAGTAGTGTGGTAGGGATGTCCTCATCACCAGGTTGCCAAGCCAACTAGTAAATTGGACCAACGAATCATGACTTGCACAAGGGCCGAACTACCTTTCTTTACCAAGTGTACATCCATTACTTCTTCTAGGATAAAATTGTCATTGTCCAACGTCAGTGGCTCGGGCAAGGACTTGTACACAGGAGCATGGCATGTACATGTTCTTTGAGTTGAGACCATGAAACACTAGATGAATTAGGTTACGCTCTGGCAACTGTAGTTTGTAAGCTGACTTGCCAATCTTCTCTAGAATTGTATAGGGGCCTAAGAATTTCATGGATAGCTTAGGACATGGTCTGTTGACGAGGGAGGACTGATCATATGGCTGCAATTTGAGGAAAACTGAGCCCCTTGATGACCCACAAGTATAGGGGATCGCAACAGTCTTCGAGGGAAGTAAAACCCAATTTATTGATTCGACACAAGGGGAGCCAAAGAATATTTGTAAGCCTTAACAGCGGAGTTGTCAATTCAGCTGCACATGGAAACGAGACTTGCTCGCAAGAGTTTATCAGTAGCAACAGTTTTATAGCAGTAGCAGTAGTGAAATATCAGCAGCAGTGTAACAAAGACAGCAGTAGTGATTATAGTAAACAGCAGGATTAAAATACTGTAGGCACAGGGATGGATGAGAGAACTCATGTAACAATCAAGGTAGGGCATTTGCAGATAGTAATAAAAAAATATCCAGGTACTAAACAATCCATAGGCATGTGTTCCATATATAGTCGTACGTGCTCGCAATGAGAAACTTGCACAATATCTTTTATCCTACCAGCCGGTGGCAGCCGGGCCTCTAGGGAATCTACTGGAGCAAAGCATTAACACTCCGTGAACACATGTGATCCTCATATCACCGCCTTCCCCTCCGGTTGTCCCAATTTCTGTCACTTTGGGGCCTCGGGTTCCGGACAGCAATATGTGTATACAACTTGCAGGTAAGATCATAAAGCAATGAATATCATCATGAATTGATAACATGTTCAGATCTGAAATCATGGCACTCGGGCCCTAGTGACAAGCATTAAGCATAACAAGTTGCAACAATATCATAAAAGTACCAATTACGGATACTAGGCACTATGCCCTAACAATCTTATGCTATTACATGACCAATCTCATCCAATCCCTACCATCCCCTTCAGCCTACAGCGGGGAATTACTCACACATGGATGGGGGAAACATGGCTGGTCGATGGAGAGGCGTCGGTGGTGATGATGGCGATGATCTCCTCCAATTCCCCGTCCCGGCGGAGTGCCAGAACGGAGTTTCTGGTCCCCAGACGGAGTTTCGCGATGGCGGCGGTGTTCTGGATGTCCTCTGGCGATTTCGTCTAACCCCCGTACGTTTTTAGGTCGAAGACGTTAAGTAGTCCAGAGGGGAGCACCTGGGGCTGCCCGAGGCGGCCTCACCATAAGGCGGCGCGCCCCCCTCCTAGGCTGCGCCGGCCTATGGTCTGGAGGTCGTGGGCCTCCCCCTGGCCTGCCCTTCTGGCTCCGTGAGTCTTCTAGGAAAATAGGCCCTTCGACATTAATTCCGGGGATTTTCCTGAAAGTTGAGTTTCTGCACAAAAACAAGACACCAGGGCAATTCTACTGAAAATAGCGTTAGTCCGTGTTAGTTGTATCCAAAATACACAAATTAGAGGCGAAACAATAGCAAAAGTGTTCGGGAAAGTAGATACGTTTTGGACGTATCAACTCCCCCAAGCTTAGCTTATTGCTTGTCCTCAAGCAATTCAGTTAACAACTGAGTGCGATAAAAGAACTTTCACGAACACATTTGTTCATATGATGTAAATATTCTCATGATATGGACAAGTACTTAGGCAGTTCATGTCAACACCCGGATTTTTAAGTCCAGATGCCTGTTATGCCATACATCGCAATCCCAGGAATATTGTTGTTGCGAGACATAACAGTTGAATATCATAAGTCATCATTCATTACATATCATAGTCGTCTTACAAATAGATCACATGATCCAATATTACAATAATAGTTGAACTATTGGTTCAACACACATCACAAATACATAGCGGAAGCGTAAAGATAAGGGACTCTCTAGTCCACAGGCCAACGCTTGACGTCAGGAGTAGTCCTAGTTGTCGTAGACGTCCTGCTGTCCATCCTCTTCATACTGCTGTTCCTCTTCATAGTCTGGCCATTCGAATAGCCAGGGACAAAGCCGTGAGTACTTCAAAGTACTCGCAAACTAATACTAATGTAAGTACTAACATTTCTAGTAAGGGGGATGCTAAGCTCTAGTTTCTTTTGCATAAAGCCAATTTTAGTTCACAAACATTTTAGTAAACAACTCTTCATGTGCTAACTAACTCAAGTGGGAACATTAGTGTCATTCCCACAACTCAATTGTGTTTCAAGTAAAAGTCGCCATTTCAAGTTCAAATCACAAGCCACCCTTCACATGTCACATTTTTGAAAAATTCTGATGACGGAACAAGTATGGCCTTTCCAACCGTCCATAACCGTGGACGCGGCTATTCGAATAGTTCTACACTCTGCAGAGGTCGTACACTTGTGCCACAACATTTGCAATAATCCGTCGGGGTTAATCGGCCCTGATTTATCACACTCCGTGTGCGGACTACCAACCATAACCTTTCACCTACATACCCTAGTATAGGCACCTCTCCCCATGAGCTTGGCCTCCCGGTGAAGACAAGCTGTCGGCCGGGAACCGCACGAGGCTTGGGCCGGACATTCACCTCATATTCACGTCATATCACATCGTTCCATATTTCTTTGGAGGCAGCCCTTGGCATAACCCCGATGACGCTTGTTCAGAGGGAACCCATACTAAGATACATAAACTTCTAGTTAAGCCCTACCCATATCAGGTATTGTGGGGGTACTTGTAAAATTGGAATGGTATCGCATCCGAACTCAACCATCGGCTTTTGTAAAATTCACCATGTCATTCACAAGTCACATTCACCTTCAAAATCTTTCAATAGAATGACTCAGCATTCCAAGGTTTTCAAATTCATTTCAAACTCACAAGTTCCCATCTAGAGTAGTCAATTTCATTTGTTAGCACTAGCAACTAGTCATGAGGGGTGCTAACTAGCTTATAGCTTTATAGGCTAAGTTTGATGCTCTTGTTCTTCTATAAATCTAGACCCAGTGAATCATGAATCAAAAAGTAACTTTGATAAATCAAAATCAATAAAGCTTGTAAAGTAAAAGCTTGGGATGGGATCATTAAACATAAAGTATGATGTAGTGGTGCCTTGCTCTATCGAGCTTTGCACTTGGGTAACTTGCAAGAATATTAGCTTGCATAGGTGTTAGCTTGCCTTGGTTGTTGAGGTGGTCAAAGTGATCTTCTTCTCCTTCCTCTTCGTAGAAGACCTCCTCCTCCCGATAGTCTCTGGTACTAGCGTCTAAAATACGAATACGAGGATACAATCACCAAGCTAATTCAATGGCTATCACACATATTCACACAAGCTACTCTAAGCACACAATTAATATAATTAGGGTGCATTGGTGGTGTTGCTTGAGGACAAATAATTTCCTCTCATTATATATGTAAATGATAGTTTCCATATGGTTCTTGAGAAATAATTTCCTCTCATTGAAATCTTCTTAAGATTTAATTTCTCAAACAATCACACATGAATTCATGTTGACCTAAGTCAACCATTCATCATCATCATTTGAGAAAATGATTTAAATGAGGTAGAGTACCTCATACTATTTAACAATGCTGATTATGATTTAACTTCACCAAGTATTTCATGTAAGAGTATTTGACCAGGGGTCAATACTTCATATGAAAGTATTTGGGACAAGATTTAAATGAAGTGAAGCACTTCATACAATTTAATCCTAACATGGTAGTGATTTAATGTCACCAAATAACTCAATATGAGATTATATAGACCATGGTCACTACCTCATGTTGAATTACTTGAGAACAAGATTTAAATGAGAGGAATACCTCTCATATGATTTAACACATAGTTGTAACTAAGTTAACAACTACTATTGAGGTGAGTTAATATCATCAACAATTCATATGAGACATATATGACCAGAGTCTCTACCTCATTTTGAATTGTTCATGACAAGATTTAAATGAGAGAAAAACTCCCCTATGATTTATTAATAGTTTTGGACAATATCTTTGACTAGAAATAGCCATATAGTCCTTTATTTAAACTATGGCATGATCATGCAAAGTAAGCATGGTATATTTTTGCATAAACAATTAGTACAAGTGTAATGTGACTTATAGGAGTTGGAATTAACTTAAAATCTTTTGTGGTTGATTTTTAATAATTATTCTAAGGCAAAAAAGTCCATGTCTTGTTTATTTTGCTACTTTAATTATACAACAGATATTGGTTTGATTCCAGTGGCATTGTGTAGATAAAACTCTAAGCTTTCCAAAAATATAAAGTTTGTAAAATTTGGCCAAGTAGATTTGGAGTTATTCAATTTATAGCAAAGCATCTGATAGCAAATTATCTAAAAAGAAATAAACGAAATTTGAATTTAAACGGGGGCGGGAAACGAAGTAGCCCGGCCCAGATGCGGCCTGGGCCACGCATGCATGGCGCATGCACGTCGGGCACGCGCGGAGCACGCAGATCGTCGGATGACGATCCGACGGCGCTGGGCCGTCGTCTTCCTCCCGACTCTGCTAGCTTGCGGGGGCGATTTCTCTCACCTCGGAGCTCGGATTGAGGCGTGGTTAGGTGCGTTGGAAAGGTATTTTCAAGGGATACAAGATGGGGTAGGAGTTGGAGGCTATGGTGACAAAAATTTGGGCGGATTTGAGGGTTGCCGCCGGTGCACTCCGGCGAGGTTTTGGGGCCGTGGAGAGGCAAGGAGGGAGGAGGAGAGGCTCGAGGAGGGAGAGGAGGATGTTTCTATGTGTGGTGGTGCTATCCAAGGCGAGAGGAGGGGTTTATATAGCGTGCAGGGGCGGGAACGCGACGGGGCGGCCATGGCGGCATGTGGCGAGGTCGACATGGTTACAGCGCGTCCGCCGGCACGGGAGCGTGTCTGGCGGGATGCTGCCGTCTCGTGGTGCACACTGGTGAAGGGAGAGGGCGAGAGGGGCCCCGGGTCGACGGCTCTGGTCGACGCACGGTCGTGTCCAATGCATGTCGGGGCACGACCCGTTCCCGACGGTGGCGGGTCTCTCTCCGACCAGGGCTAGGCTAGGCAGGCTCGGTAGGGTGTGAGGGAGTAGGGGGACATGGTAGGCCGGGCTAGATAGGTGGGGAGAGAGGGAGAGAGGGGTGCCATGTGTGGCATGGCCGGCATGGCCATGCACATGCATCTCTAGGGTCTCCCTTAGGGTTGCTTGTGCTTCTATGAGGAGGAGAGGGGACCAGGGGGACGGGGTAGAGTGGTTTAGGGCCTTAGGGTTGGGTGTAGGACACTATTTCAAATAGTGTGGGTTGTCCCCTATTTATGTTTCATCAAATTTTGCCCAAATTTGGTTGAGTTCATATGGCTGCAAAATTTGAAAATGGTGTGTTTGGTTAAGTTGTAATTGACCAGAGACAACTATGTGTGGTGGTGGAATTTTAAAAATCAAAGAATTGCAAAATTTGACCAAGTGAGATTGTTGCATATGTTAAAAAGTTCCAACTTTGCATGAGCATAGTTTTTGATCCAGGATGAATTTGGCATGGTTGTATTTACAAAAGTTGTTCATATTGATGTCCTCTTGGATGACATGCAAAGAGTTGAGAAAGTTTAGTTTGAAAATATTGAATTGCAAGGGCTCAAAGTAGTGATCAGACTATAATTGGCAGATTTGACCAATATCATATGTGAGCCAAATTTGAATTTGAAATTCATTTGAATTGTGTTTCTTTGATTCCAAAAGTTGTAATAAGTGTTTAGTATCATTATTCAACTCTTGGTGAAGGCCAAATTGGTCTAGGTCAAATATTTGGAAAAATGGCATAAACCATATGTGAGGGTTTTGTGAATTTCTAACTATTTATTCTTTTATTTTTCTTGGCCTCACTTTGACAAGGGTGAGGTTTATTTGATGTTAGATTGTGTGGGGACAAAGGTTCAAACCATTTTGAGGCAATGGGGGTGTCTAGGTCAAGATTTGCAAAATTGGCTAAATGTGTATATGAGTGAAAATGGAATTTTCTCACTATTTGATTTCTCTCCATTTGATTTGACTTTTCTTGACTCTAATGTGATTCTTATTAGTTTAGAAACATTTTCAAACCATTGAAACTATTTCAAATGGTCTTGTTCAAAGATTTGCAAAAATGGCCATAACACATAAGAGGTGATGTGTCAAATTTCATTAAACTTGTAAATTGTTCCCATTGCTTTACTTGGGCATGGGTTAGGGTCAATTTAGTGTTATATTAGGTTGAGAGATGGTTTCACATCATTTGGGTAAGGTTTAAAGTCATATGGCAAGAATTGAGTATTATGGCTATGTGCCACATATGCCTCTATGCATATGTTGCATTTGATTTTTAGTTTGACTAGGCTTGACCCAATTGATGTTGTTGAGTGTTGAAATGGTATATAGGAGTGATCCAACCATTCACTACAAATCTTAGGGTCAAGATCCTCAATTTCACAAATTTGATATTTTGCTCTCATATGCCTCTATGGCATTATTACTTTCTTTTCAAAATCTTTTGTTTCACTTTGGATTGTGTTTGAGAAGTACTAGATAAGGTTTGTGAAGGTTTTCCAATCCTCTAAATAAAGTAGAAAGGCCTAGGGTAAAGTTTTACAAAAATAGCCATAGGCACATATACCTCTATGCATATGTTTGATTTTATTTTCTTTCTCACTTGAATTGGTTGATAATTACTTAGTTGGGTGTGTTGATGTATTTCAAATCATATACCAAGGTCAACACTCAAAGTTGGAGCATTTGCAAAAAGTAGCCATAGGCTTGCATATGCCTTTATTATTTAATATCATTTCTTTTTATTTTGTTTTAAATAGATGGTGATAATGAAGATGAGGTTTAGGTCTTAGTGGGGTTTACCATGGTTCATCACTATTTAGAGAAGAAAGAATGGTAGAGTTCAAAATTTATATATTAGAGCTATAGGCCCACATATGTCTTTTTCTTTTTATCTTGGTTTCTCAAAATAGATCCAAATGATTTTTGAGAAGGTTAGGGTTTAGGGTTTTTCTTATTTGATTTCTTTCTCTTTTATTTTATTTGGTTGGTGATCTTCACTTGATCACTTTAGGGTTTTAGGGTTTATCACATAGCAAAATAACACACATCATGACAAAACACAATTATTATGTATGAGCACTAGACATAGTACTCTATGTAAGAAAAGTTTTTGTTGGTTCTCATTTTTGGAAAAAGGAAATTCATTTTCTCTTTGCTTTAAAATTTGGGATGTTACAAACCCTTCCCCTTAAACAAATCTCGTCCCGAGATTTTAAGAAAAGTTAGGTTCCTAAGAGAGATTGGGCGATATGATTTTAGCGGGGAACATACTTGGCATGGCTTGAGGTGCTTCTTGGTCTTCTGCGGCGGTCATGTTGTAGAGGCGGCCGTTGTTGTTATTCTGGTTCCTTCTTGCGGCAAAGCGGCGTTGGTTACGAGCAGGTGCAGCGGGGTTGCCGGCAATCTTGGCGAGTCTCTTGGGGCACTCGTTGGAGTAGTGTCCCACAATTCCACATTCATAACAAGTTATGGTTGACTTGTCCTTGGGGTTGATGGGGATGGCATTACTTCCAGTCTTTGGGGCAGTGTTGTTGTTGTTGTTGTTGCTGTTGTTGTTGTTGGTGCGATTGTGGTTGTTGTTGCCTCCGGGCTTCGGGGTCCTCCGTGGTTGTTGGTGTATTTTGGGCGGTAGTTACGTGCGGGGGCTTGTTGTACTTTGGAGTATATCCTCCGGATGAGTTGTTGCGGTACTTCGGGTATTGCTGGACCCATGCTGATTCATCATCCGGCGCTTGCGATTCTCATTGGCTTGGTGAAGCTTCCCTTCCATCTGGATGGCGGAGTCCACCAGAGCTTCTAGGTCAGCAAAGGGAATGTTGACCAGTACGGTCTGCATCTCGTCATGGAGTCCGTTCAGAAATCTTTCTTTCCTTTTCTCATTTGTATCGGTCTCATCCGGGCGTACCTTGACGAGTAAGAAATGCGTCGCGGTATTCTACCACGGACATTCTGCCTTATTTGAGTTCGCGGAACTCGTCTCTCATCATCTTGATCAGTCCTTGGGGCACATGGTACTTGCTAAACTTGAGCTTGAAATCCTCCCAAGTCATGAACTGACCTCCGTTCAGGGCACGGGTGCTTGTCCACCAAGCGCGGGCTGATCCGGCAAGATAGTGGGTTGCAAATAAGACCTTCTCATTGGCTTCCACTCCAGCTACTTCCAAGTTATTCTCTATAGTCTGGAGCCAGTCATCGGCATCGAGGGGCTCTTCGGTCTTGTTGAAGATAGGTGGGTTGGTGTTCTGGAAGTTCTTCAGTTTTGACCCAGGGTGGTCGTGGTTTCCATGGCCGTTGTTGTTCTGAGCGAGCTGTTGCAGTGCAGCAATGTTGGCTTGGCGCTCAGCTCTATCATTCTGCCGGTCTTCCATCAGGGTTTGCAGCAGTCGCATCATGGCATCGTTGTTGTTGCGATTGGGAGGGGCCATTCTGAACAGAGAAGATCATGAGATAAGAGGGAAATTTCTATGGTTTGTTTGGTTTAAAGTTCAAGAAAGTTCAAAAGTTCAAAACTTGAAAACTTGAGTAGTGTTGAGGGGGTAAAAACCAGCAACACTTTTTCATTCATACCAAACATCACACATTACAAATCTAACACACCGTTGGTTTGAAGAACCATTCATTCGCACTACGATACAAGGGAAATCCTGATACAACTCACACCTACGAAAGTGCTTTAAAGATACTACTTTTCAGGGGGGGGATTCTTCGTCTTCACGGGTGATGTGCTTGGCGAGAGGCGAGGGCGTTGTCCAAATCCCTGCGGGTTTTGTACTGCCTGAAGTCCTGGTGTGCTACATAGGGGTTCATCTCCGTGGGTGGGGGCATGGTCATCGGTCGTCCCATGGAGTCATGTCTTGGGTAGTAGATGAAGCGAGTGTTCCGGATCTTGTTCTCATTTTGTCCGCACGGACGGACAATGGCTTCTTGCATAGCTCGACTAGTCCTTCCTTCCCAGGTGTTTCCCGTTACAGAAAACCAGATGGTTTCCCATACCGGGGCTCCAAGATTTCTTCGTAGATCAGTAGAAACTTCCCACCGAGGTGGTTCTCCGGAGTGGTTGTTGAGGGGTATTCCGAAGAACTCGGGATACGGGTGTCCTAGATATTCCACTAGTTGCTTCAACTCCTTTTCGAACCTTAGGTCGCCTCCGGGGCCAAGCTGATAGGACTCCCATTGGTACTTCATCTGTGAGCAATTAGGATAAGTAAGTTAAAGAAGTAGTCAAGTGTGCAACATTTTAGGTAGGCTTGTAAAGAAAGTAAAGTATAGATTTCTCATTTTTGCAAAAGATCTCAAGGATAAGAGTAAGAACAAGTTTTCACAAATATTCACTTCATTGGTTTTTGAAACTAAGTTTTTCGGACGTCCATTCTAACTAGGGTCTCCTAAGGTCAAACAATGGCTCTGATACCAACTTGTCAACACCCGGATTTTTAAGTCCGGATGCCTGTTATGCCATACATCGCAATCCCGGGAATATTGTTGTTGCGAGACATAACGAGTTGAATATCATAAGTCATCATTCATTACATATCATAGTCGTCTTACAAATAGATCACATGATCCAATATTACAATAATAGTTGAACTATTGTTTCAACACACATCACAAATACATAGCGGAAGCGTAAAGATA
Organism: Lolium rigidum; assembly: GCF_022539505.1. Classification (NCBI taxonomy): domain Eukaryota; kingdom Viridiplantae; phylum Streptophyta; class Magnoliopsida; order Poales; family Poaceae; genus Lolium; species Lolium rigidum. The sequence goes on from NC_061511.1 coordinate 116,502,728, forward strand.
AGGGACTCTCTAGTCCACAGGCCAACGCTTGACGTCGGGAGTAGTCCTAGTTGTCGTAGACGTCCTGCTGTCCATCCTCTTCATACTGCTTGTTCCTCTTCATAGTCCGGCCATTCGAATAGCCGAGGACAAAGCCGTGAGTACTTCAAAGTACTCGCAAACTAATACTAATGTAAGTACTAACATTTCTAGTAAGGGGGATGCTAAGCTCTAGTTTCTTTTGCATAAAGCCAATTTTAGTTCACAAACATTTTAGTAAACAACTCTTCATGTGCTAACTAACTCAAGTGGGAACATTAGTGTCATTCCCACAACTCAATTGTGTTTCAAGTCAAAGTCGCCATTTCAAGTTCAAATCACAAGCCACCCTTCACATGTCACATTTTTGAAAAATTCGATGACGGAACAGTATGGCCTTTCCAACCGTCCATAACCGTGGACGCGGCTATTCGAATAGTTCTACACTCTGCAGAGGTCGTACACTTGTGCCACAACATTTGCAATAATCCGTCGGGGTTAATCGGCCCTGATTTATCACACTCCGTGTGCGGACTACCAACCATAACCTTTCACCTACATACCCTAGTATAGGCACCTCTCCCCATGAGCTTGGCCTCCCGGTGAAGACAAACTGTCGGCCTGGGAACCGCACGAGGCTTGGGCCGGACATTCACCTCATATTCACGTCATATCACATCGTTCCATATTTCTTTGGAGGCAGCCCTTGGCATAACCCCGATGACGCTTGTTCAGAGGGAACCCATACTAAGATACATAAACTTCTAGTTAAGCCCTACCCATATCAGGTATTGTGGGGGTACTTGTAAAATTGGAATGGTATCGCATCCGAACTCAACCATCAGTTTTTGTAAAATTCACCATGTCATTCACAAGTCACATTCACCTTCAAAATCTTTCAATAGAATGACTCAGCATTCCAAGGTTTTCAAATTCATTTCAAACTCACAAGTTCCCATCTAGAGTAGTCAATTTCATTTGTTAGCACTAGCAACTAGTCATGAGGGGTGCTAACTAGCTTATAGCTTTATAGGCTAAGTTTGATGCTCTTGTTCTTCTATAAATCTAGACCCAGTGAATCATGAATCAAAAAGTAACTTTGATAAATCAAAATCAATAAAGCTTGTAAAGTAAAAGCTTGGGATGGGATCATTAAACATAAAGTATGATGTAGTGGTGCCTTGCTCTATCAGAGCTTTGCACTTGGGTAACTTGCAAGAATATTAGCTTGCATAGGTGTTAGCTTGCCTTGGTTGTTGAGGTGGTCAAAGTGATCTTCTTCTCCTTCCTCTTCGTAGAAGACCTCCTCCTCCTGATAGTCTCTGGTACTAGCGTCTAAAATACGAATACGAGGATACAATCACCAAGCTAATTCAATGGCTATCACACATATTCACACAAGCTACTCTAAGCACACAATTAATATAATTAGGGTGCATTGGTGGTGTTGCTTGAGGACAAATAATTTCCTCTCATTATATATGTAAATGATAGTTTCCATATGGTTCTTGAGAAATAATTTCCTCTCATTGAAATCTTCTTAAGATTTAATTTCTCAAACAATCACACATGAATTCATGTTGACCTAAGTCAACCATTCATCATCATCATTTGAGAAAATGATTTAAATGAGGTAGAGTACCTCATACTATTTAACAATGCTGATTATGATTTAACTTCACCAAGTATTTCATGTAAGAGTATTTGACCAGGGGTCAATACTTCATATGAAAGTATTTGGGACAAGATTTAAATGAAGTGAAGCACTTCATACAATTTAATCCTAACATGGTAGTGATTTAATGTCACCAAATAACTCAATATGAGATTATATAGACCATGGTCACTACCTCATGTTGAATTACTTGAGAACAAGATTTAAATGAGAGGAATACCTCTCATATGATTTAACACATAGTTGTAACTAAGTTAACAACTACTATTGAGGTGAGTTAATATCATCAACAATTCATATGAGACATATATGACCAGAGTCTCTACCTCATTTTGAATTGTTCATGACAAGATTTAAATGAGAGAAAAACTCCCCTATGATTTATTAATAGTTTTGGACAATATCTTTGACTAGAAATAGCCATATAGTCCTTTATTTAAACTATGGCATGATCATGCAAAGTAAGCATGGTATATTTTTGCATAAACAATTAGTACAAGTGTAATGTGACTTATAGGAGTTGGAATTAACTTAAAATCATTTGTGGTTGATTTTTAATAATTATTCTAAGGCAAAAAAGTTCCATGTCTTGTTTATTTTGCATACTTTAATTCTACAACAGATATTGGTTTGAATCCAATGGCATTGTGTAGAGAAAACTCTAAGCTTTCCAAATATATAAATTTTGTAGAATTTGGCCAAGTAGATTTGGAGTTATTCAATTTCTAACAAAGCATCGATTAGCAATTTATCTAAAAAGAAATAAACGAAATTTGAATTTAAACGGGGGCGGGAAACGAAGTAGCCCGGCCCAGATGCGGCCTGGGCCACGCATGCATGGCGCATGCACGTCGGGCACGCGCGGAGCACGCAGATCGTCGGATGACGATCCGACGGCGCTGGGCCGTCGTCTTCCTCCCGACTCTGCTAGCTTGCGGGGGCGATTTCTCTCACCTCGGAGCTCGGATTGAGGCGTGGTTAGGTGCGTTGGAAAGGTATTTTCAAGGGATACAAGATGGGGTAGGAGTTGGAGGCTATGGTGACAAAAATTTGGGCGGATTTGAGGGTTGCCGCCGGTGCACTCCGGCGAGGTTTTGGGGCCGTGGAGAGGCAAGGAGGGAGGAGGAGAGGCTCGAGGAGGGAGAGGAGGATGTTTCTATGTGTGGTGGTGCTGTCCAAGGCGAGAGGAGGGGTTTATATAGCGTGCAGGGGCGGGAACGCGACGGGGCGGCCATGGCGGCATGTGGCGAGGTCGACATGGTTACGGCGCGTCCGCCGGCACGGGAGCGTGTCTGGCGGGATGCTGCCGTCTCGTGGTGCACGCCGGTGAAGGGAGAGGGCGAGAGGGGCCCCGGGTCGACGGCTCCGGTCGACGCACGGTCGTGTCCAATGCATGTCGGGGCACGACCCGTTCCCGGCGGTGGCGGGTCTCTCTCCGACCAGGGCTAGGCTAGGCAGGTTCCGTAGGGTGTGAGGGAGTAGGGGGACATGGTAGGCCAGGCTAGATAGGTGGGGAGAGAGGGAGAGAGGGGTGCCATGTGTGGCATGGCCGGCATGGCCATGCACATGCATCTCTAGGGTCTCCCTTAGGGTTGCTGTGCTTCTATGAGGAGGAGAGGGGACCAGATGTTGGAGGGGACAGAGTGAGCATGTAGAGGCCTTAGTGGTTGTCAAGGTTGGACAAGAGACACTATTTCAAATAGTGTGTGCGTTTGTGCCTATTTACGACTTCATCAAATTTTGCCACAAATTTGGTTGAGTTCATTATGGTTGCAAAATTTGAAAATGGTGATGCTTGGTTAAGTTGTAATTGACCAGAGACAAACTATGTGTGGTGGTGGAATTTTAAAAATCAAAGAATTGCAAAATTTGACCAAGTGAGATTGTTGCATATGTTAAAAAGTTCCAACTTTGCATGAGCATAGTTTTTGATCCAAGATGAATTTGGCATGGTTGTCTTTACAAAAGTTGTTCATCTTGATGTCCTCTTGGATGACACGCAAAGAGTTGAGAAAGTTTAGTTAGAAAATATTGAATTGCAAGGGCTCAAAGTAGTGATCAGACTATAATTGGCAGATTTGACCAATATCATATGTGAGCCAAATTTGAATTTGAAATTCATTTGAATTGTGTTTCTTTGATTCCAAAAGTTGTAATAAGTGTTTAGTATCATTATTCAACTCTTGGTGAAGGCCAAATTGGTCTAGGTCAAATATTTGGAAAAATGGCATAAACCATATGTGAGGGTTTTGTGAATTTCTAACTATTTATTCTTTTATTTTTCTTGGCCTCACTTTGACAAGGGTGAGGTTTATTTGATGTTAGATTGTGTGGGGACAAAGGTTCAAACCATTTTGAGGCAATGGGGGTGTCTAGGTCAAGATTTGCAAAATTGGCTAAATGTGTATGTGAGTGAAAATGGAATTTTCTCACTATTTGATTTCTCTCCATTTGATTTGACTTTTCTTGACTCTAATGTGATTCTTATTAGTTTAGAAACATTTTCAAACCATTGAAACTATTTCAAATGGTCTTGTTCAAAGATTTGCAAAAATGGCCATAACACATAAGAGGTGATGTGTCAAATTTCATTAAACTTGTAAATTGTTCCCATTGCTTTACTTGGGCATGGGTTAGGGTCAATTTAGTGTTATATTAGGTTGAGAGATGGTTTCACATCATTTGGGTAAGGTTTAAAGTCATAGGGCAAGAATTGAGTATTATGGCTATGTGCCACATATGCCTCTATGCATATGTTGCATTTGATTTTTAGTTTGACTAGGCTTGACCCAATTGATGTTGTTGAGTGTTGAAATGGTATATAGGAGTGATCCAACCATTCACTACAAGTCTTAGGGTCAAGATCCTCAATTTCACAAATTTGATATTTTGCTCTCATATGCCTCTATGGCATTATTACTTTCTTTTCAAAATCTTTTGTTTCACTTTGGATTGTGTTTGAGAAGTACTAGATAAGGTTTGTGAAGGTTTTCCAATCCTCTAAATAAAGTAGAAAGGCCTAGGGTAAAGTTTTACAAAAATAGCCATAGGCACATATACCTCTATGCATATGTTTGATTTTATTTTCTTTCTCACTTGAATTGGTTGATAATTACTTAGTTGGGTGTGTTGATGTATTTCAAATCATATACCAAGGTCAACACTCAAAGTTGGAGCATTTGCAAAAAGTAGCCATAGGCTTGCATATGCCTTTATTATTTAATATCATTTCTTTTTATTTTGTTTTAAATAGATGGTGATAATGAAGATGAGGTTTAGGTCTTAGTGGGGTTTACCATGGTTCATCACTATTTAGAGAAGAAAGAATGGTAGAGTTCAAAATTTATATATTAGAGCTATAGGCCCACATATGTCTTTTTCTTTTATCTTGGTTTCTCAAAATAGATCCAAATGATTTTTGAGAAGGTTAGGGTTTAGGGTTTTTCTTATTTGATTTCTTTCTCTTTTATTTTATTTGGTTGGTGATCTTCACTTGATCACTTTAGGGTTTTAGGGTTTATCACATAGCAAAATAACACACATCATGACAAAACACAATTATTATGTATGAGCACTAGACATAGTACTCTATGTAAGAAAAGTTTTTGTTGGTTCTCATTTTTGGAAAAAGGAAATTCATTTTCTCTTTGCTTTAAAATTTGGGA
>NC_061511.1:116508185-116602884 GCF_022539505.1 Lolium rigidum
GGGCCCTACATCCCTTGGCGGTGCAGATTTGTGTTGACTCGGCCGGCGAACCCGAGAATTCGAGATGCACCACGTCCCGGGCCACCATACGCAACGTTTTGGCCGTTTTCGTCGGGCTAGGTGGCCTCAAAAACGAGAAAAAAAACGTTTTGACATGCACAGCGGACAGACCCAAAATCGTCGGCCATGATACACCAGCAACCACGGCGCGACTTCAACTTCGTCGGCCATGGCAACTTTTCTTGTAGTGCTTGTTATTCTCGATGATTTCACACACTATGTTTGGACCTTTCCTTTACGCAACAAATCCGACGTTCACAGTATATTTCTCAATTTTCAGCGCTATGTCTCGGTTCACTTCTTTCTCCCTAATAGATTTATACAATGTGATAATGGTCGTGAATTTGACAACTTAAAAAATCGAAATTTCTTTCTTCAATACGGAATTCTCTTATGCTTCTCCTGCCCCTATACCTCTCCACAAAACGGCAAGGCCGAGCGTTCCCTTCGCACTCTTAATGACATCACTCGCACTCTCCTTATTCAGTCTTCTATGCCTCCGAAATTTTGGGCTTTAGCTCTCCACACGGCTACCTATCTCCTTAACATTCGACCATTCAAAGTCACCTCTCACACCACGCCATACTTCTCTTAATTTCTTTCTCACCCAAACTACTCCGATATTCGTGTCTTCGGTTGTCTCTGTTTTCCTAACTCCTACTCTACTTCTCCTCACAAACTTTCACCTCGCTCTATCCCGTGTGTCCACCTAGGTTTTTCTGATGAACACAAAGGATACCGTTGCCTAGATCTTGTTAGTGGTCGTGTTCATGTGTCTCGTCATGTAACCTTTGCTGAAAATACTTTTCCTTTTTCCAAGCGTCAAACCCCAGACCCTACCCCATCCACATTATCTCCCAACCCCCCTCGTCGCAATATTTTTCCTCTCTCTCAACAATCCCATCCTGTTGTCGCTCCTGTCGTGGCAGCGCAACATACCGACTTTTCTGCCGCGGCAGCCGATCCTGTCGCGCCCTCTCCTGCCGCCACTATCGACCTCTCTCCCGCGGCAGACTTCCCGCCACCGTCGCCTTCACCAACAACTCCCGCATCCGCTTCTTCCGCTGCGCCAGACGCGGATTCTTCATCACCTACACCTCCTCCTCACGCTATTTCTATTCCAGTACCTACCAATGATCATCCCATGCGTACCCGTGGCAAATCCGGTTTTCGTTTACCCGCCAAAGATCGTCTCAATCTAAACGTCTCTGTATCTTCCTCCCTCTCAAAATCCTACAAATCAGCTCTCCTCGATCCTAATTGGGCCGCAGCTATGAAAGATGAATATGATGCTCTCATTCAAAATAACACATGGCAACTAGTTCCAAACACTAATATAGTATCCGGTAAATGGGTTTTTCGACACAAATTTCATTCCAATGGAAGTCTCGCACGCTACAAAGCTCGATGGGTCTGTCGTGGTTACTCTCAACAACACGGCATCGATTATCATGAGAATTTCTCCCCGGTTGTCAAACCCAGCACTATTCGTACGGTTCTTAGCATCGCCGTCTCCTCCTCTTGGCCCATCCATGAACTTGATGTCAAAAACGCTTTTCTTCATGGATCTCTTCAAGAAACAGTTTATTGTCAGCAACCTCTTGGCTTTGAAAGTTCTTCATATCCTAATCATGTTTGCCTACTTCAAAAATCTCTCTATGGTCTTAAAGAAGCACCACGGGCTTGGTTTCAACATTTTTCTACTTATGCTCAAACCATTGGTTTCACTCCTTCTCGTTCTGACACTTCTCTCTTCATTTTTCATCACAATACCGATACTGCTTATCTTCTTCTATATGTAGATGATATTATTCTCACAGCTTCTTCCCAACGCCTTTTAGATTATATTATCTCTCTTCTTCGCAAAGAATTTTCTATGTCCGATTTAGGTCGTCTTCATCACTTCTTAAGTATTGCTGTCATCCGTGACTCCTCTGGCCTTTTCTTGTCTCAACGTCAGTACACTCTCGATCTTCTTTCTCGTGCTGGTATGCTTGATTGTCAACCGTCCCGTACTCCAGCTGATACAGGTTCCAAACTTTCTGCTGACGGTGATCCTTTTTCTGATCCTTCTCTCTATCGTAGTCTCACTGGTGCCCTTCAGTATCTTACTCTTACTCGTCCTGAAATTTCTTTTTCTGTTCAACAAGCATGTTTATACATGCATGATCCTCGTGTTCCACACTACAACGATGTCAAACGTATCCTTCGGTATCTCAGAGGCACATTAGATTTAGGTCTTCACATAAACACATCCTCTCCCACCTCTTTGATTGCTTACTCTGATGCAGACTGGGCTGGTTGTCCCGATACTCGACGGTCCACATCCGGATTTTGTGTTTTTCTTGGTAACAATTTGGTTTCTTGGTCTTCAAAAAGGCAGGTCACGGTCTCCCGCTCGTCGGCCGAAGCTGAGTATCGCGATGTGGCTCATGTGGTTGCTGAAACGGTTTGGTTGCGCCAGTTGCTGTCGGAGCTGCATCGTCCTATTGATCAAGCTACTATTGTTTACTGTGATAATATTTCAGCTGTTTACATGTCAGGGAATCCTGTCCAGCACCGTCGCACCAAGCATATAGAGATCGACATTCATTTTGTTCGCGAGAAGGTGGCTCTCGGTCAAGTTTGTGTTCTACACGTTCCGACTTCTGCTCAATTTGCTGATATATTTACTAAAGGCTTGGCGACTACTCCGTTCCAAGATATTCGGTTCAGTCTCAACGTCGTCGAGCCTACCGTTGATACTGCGGGGGATGTTAGAATATAAGTTGTATTAGGTTTAAGAATCCTAGTCGGTTTGTAATAGGACTATGTCGGTGCACAGGCAGAAACTCAATTCGGCTCCCGGGTGCGTATGATCCCTCTACCATAAAATTATATTTCCAAGTGTTAAAAAAATTTGTCAAAAAAATTTACATGTACATCTTCATAATACATGTGTATTCGTCAAGTTTCACGAAAAAATGGTATTTTTTGTAGTCTAAGCGAAAAAGAGAAAATTTACCTTGTGACAAGTCTTTGTTTCAGCACCAAATTTTGTCTTTTTACACACGCCACATGACATGTCCATTTTTCATGAAACGACTTTGTGAGCGCGTAGCACATGAAGATGTACGTGCGAAATTTTGTTTCAATTTTTTTGACATTTTAAAATGTGTCTAACATGTATTTCAAAATAAAGGGAGGCATATGCTCCCATGTGCCAAAACATCACTCCCGGTGCACAGGTTCCTATATAATCCTCTTGTAACCGGCACAATCTATCATCAATTATCAATCCTATACAATTCTACAAATCAAAGAGGGCAACAAAGCAAATAAGCAAACTAAAGTTAAGGTACACCAAGTCGAACTGCCCAAGCTTAAGTCCATAACTGCTAGTACATGATTTCTTACTAAAAGAGTGATGCTGGTACGCTACCACGAATCAAAGAGGATAGAGAAGCATTCTCTGCCTAGCCAGCAACAAACAGAACAGCCCATTAAGGCCAGGAAACTGGAGTTATCAGATAGGCAGCACAAACTGGAGACATAGGAAACGAAGGCTGATGTTAGAGCTTAGAAGCCTTCACCACGCTCCTCGGAGACCATGCCAGCTGTGATACAATTTGCCTGTGGTTAGGACGTAAGAACACGAAAATAGGAGGTAAAGAGCAGGCTCATACCTGCAAGAGTGGTAGCAGCTATCTCAGCCTCGCGGTCCGCTTCCGCATTCCATTCCTTGCATTTACACTAGTAGAAAATCTCTCATGCGTACCGGTTCCAGAGGGGCATTCGTACCGGTTTTGCAACCGGTACAAATTATTCGGCACTAAAGCCCCCCCCTTTCGTACCGGTTGCTTACGAACCGGTATAAAAGGGGCCTCCACGTGGGCAACCAGGAGAGCTCAGGGCTAAGGATCTTTGGTACCGGTTGGTAATACGAACCGGTACCAAAGGTTCCCCCAGCGGCAGGGAATTTGCCCGAATCTCTGCCGCGGCAGAGAATTGAAGTTTTAGGGTTTTTGGAGGGGTTTAGGGATATCGGTTTGTTTCATATCGCGTCGATGCACCAGAAACGCGTTTGGGTTTATTGAAGTACATGAAGATCAATATGATGCATAGCAAGTTGGTGCATATAATATAACACACATGTAATTGCATAAGATCGCAAATTAAGAAGCACTATGCATGAAGATCGATCTTCATGCATAGTAGTGGTACTCTCCGAGCCGTACTCTATATATTACATGTAGCATAGTGGTACTCTTCGAGTCAACTATATATGTAACATGTACATCTTCATTCATAGTGGAACTCGCGAATGGTGGTATGACGTCCCGAAGGAAGAATCCCGCCAATTCCTCGGCTATTGCTATGAAGCGGTCATCGATTGAGAGCTTGTTCCGCTTTGTTGCCAACTATAAAAGAATAAGATACAAATGAGTACATGAGATATGTGTGTGTGTATATATATATTCAAACCACAATGAAACAACTATTACTGAAACTCAGCACAACTTATGATAAGAAAACAAATTTGTGAATATTGTTTTCGTACCTCTTTATTTCTTGCATTATTAATTCTCTCGCCGACAATTCTGTGGATGTACTCGCAAACGTAGAATCCACGAGAGATCAGTCCCTTGTGGTTGTTGCGGGCATTTCTTTACAAGAATATAAGTCAATCAAACAATAGTCAAGTATGATAATTAAATTGTGTGGACCTAGGTAGTACTACTTACTTTCGCCTTCCATCGCAGCCTCTGTGGCCATTCATGGGACGTATCTTCCTTGATGAAAGTTGCCCATACGCTGCCCGACAAAAGAAAATGCATAAAAGAGTTATCAATTAGTTCATAGCAGGAAATTAACGAAACAAACCGATAACAATTAAAATTACCTTTTGAGCATTAAATAACAAGACAAGTATAGTTCCGGTTCTTTGCTTAGTGAGTCAAAGACTTCAACTTCTCCGGTTTGCATATTGATGACGAGAAGAATAAAGTGAAACCTACGCACGTTTAAATATGTAGTGTCATATATATAAGGCATTAGTTAAAATTTTGACATACGGTGAGCAAAATATAATGTGTTATAAGACAGGTAAGACTCACTTGGAAGTTGTAAGGCCAAATTATTAGGTTTTTGTCACGTTGTCGCTTCAAAAACCTTAGCAAAGTCTCCGGTGTATCCTTGTTATAGACGGGATCTTCTATGGTTTTAACATGCATTGTGTGCGGATCAATGAACCCAATGTTCGTGATTTCATCCCTTTTGCATTCGAGTATCTTCGATCCGCATAATATAGCGCACAAAGGATTATAATCTGCGGACAATGAACGAGCTGAGCTAAAGACTTCTCAAATTAAATAAATCACTTACGGACAATAGGAGCCGATGATAGATTTGTCGAGGGCCCGGAGATTGTATAAGCTGGAAAAGCTCGTTGAAGTCAACGTTCACACGGTATTCCTGGAAGTAGTGCTCTTCCCTAACTCGCACCATGATAGTCTCGATCCCTTCCTTTGAGGCATTAAGGTACCACGAATGCAAGCTACGCATACGTGTTGGTAGCTTCTGAGATTCTCGACCAAATCTTTCCCTTGAACAAATTGATATGCTTGTTCAGCCAAGGCGTAATCGGTTGTGTCTTGTCGAGAACTTTGAACGGCCTTCCCGTCAAACACCTTGAGAGGCTCGACCGATTGAACGGGTTGTTGTCCGAGCTGGTAGACTTGGTGTATCCCTTTTATCTCCCCGATACCCGATTTAACGGGTTTTGTCGCCTCGATCATCTTGTCATACGACCTTTCAATAGAACGCCTATAGTCGGATGGCGGCGATGGTACGGGGTCATATAGATTCTCAACGGTACGCACAACTTTCTCCCGATCTAGTGTCTTCTCGAAAGGTATCTACGGCACTTTCGGTGCAAAAAATTTCTTCACCTCGGCACTGAACGGCCTCCGCGTTTTCCTGCGGAGTTTTTTCCCAAGGTAACTTCTCGGTAGGCGGCAGTTTTTCTCCTTTCTAGCTTTCTTCCTAGGCGGCGTACCGTTCCGCTTAACGGACGCTGTCTTACGCGGAGGATCTCGAGATGGTGGACTCACGCCGGGGTCCCTCTCGGGTAGGTGTGGACTTGGCTGCTCACCAGGACTGCCACCAGGAGGAGTCGATGGCATTTGCTGCTCATGTGTAGGAGTCGGTGGCCTTTGCAAAAGGACGACGTACTTCTTCGGCCATAGGGCGAAACCGTGCTTGACATCGGCCTCCTCTCATCTTCACCTCTAGGAATATCAAGCTCCACTTTTTCAAAACCCGAAACAACTTCATCCACCCCGACACGAACACAACCAGGTGGAATGGGCATATGATGGTGCATTGCTCCATCTTCACTTGGGTACACATAGCCGACCGCCACCTTAACGGACGCGGTCACTGATTAACATATGTAGCTCGCAATCTGTCTTCTCCGTGACATAATCCACGGGGTAGCTTCCTCCACATCCGTCAAGATGCGAGGAACCGACAACCGCTTCTTCGGCTGAGATGGGGCAGCATCGGCTTGTGGATCCTGTAGAAACGGCGGCTGATCGGGTGCCCTCCGATTTCTCTCAAGAGCCTCCACCCTAGATAACAACTCCGTTACAATGTCGGCGTCCTTCTTCTTCTTTCGCGAACGGCTTCTATAAGTGTCGGCGCTGTCCGGCCACGCTTCCTTCATGGTGAGACCTGGGCGAGCTCGTACCCGTCCAACATGTTCAGGGTTCCCCAGAGCGAGTGTCAGCTCGTCATTCTCTCGATCGGGAATGTACTCTCCCTTTCTTACCTTGTCAATTGCATCTACAAGCTTCGGTACAATTGCCTCAATTTTTTCCTTCCATTTTCCCTTCGCAATGATCAACCCTGTCTTTGGGTCCAACCCTGCCCCATGAGCGAACAGCCATAACTTGGACCGTTCGGGCCGGTCCCATGTACGTGGAGTGATTCCATGATCCATCGAGTTTATTCTCAAACGCTGTCCACTTCGGAATGGCACTCTTGTAGCCACACGACCCCAAATGATGCGGAAGTTTCTTCTTTGCAGCATTTTCGGTATTTTTCTTCGATCGGGACACAAAAGTAGACGATTGCTTATACTCCTTAAATGCGGCCCGGTGATCTTTTATCTTCACTAGATTATCATCGAATATCTGGATCTTCATTCTTATATTTGTCCCATAAATTTTTCTTGTAGGTCTGGAATTGTATGGCCATCTTCTTCCATGTCCATTCCTTGACTTTATTCTTCTGGCCTTCCGTCATGTCTTCCGGTAGGCTGAACTTTGTCATGAGCGTGTCCCAAAGAAATTTTTTCATCGCGTCGTTGACATAACTAGCACCACTCTCCGGGTTCTTCGGCTTATGCCACTCTTGAATGCTGATCGGTACATGGTCCCTAACAATAACTCCGGATTGACTTGTAAATTTGCGGCAAAACTCCTTGGGCTCCACCGGTTCACCATTAGCCTTGAATGCCGTGAGGGCTAACCTGCCCTCGCACTTTAGCACCCGCGTCGGGCCTCGTTTTGTTCTAACGAGACTTGCTCGATGATCCGGAAGGCTAAAAGAAAAAATTATTCGTTAATAAGTGCAATACAAATAAATGAATGCATCTAGGGATGAACACGAGACTAATTGATACATAGATATACACCTCGCCGGAGTTTGTGATGGACACTTCATTGTCTTTTCTAACTTGTTCGGACTCAAGTCCCTCGCCAAAATCATTCGGAAAGTCGGGGTACTCGTTGTCATCTCCATCGTCGGGTTCCGGACCACGGGCACTCTCATAGATCAATCGCTGCACCGCTTCTTCCCCCTCCTCATCTCGGACGAAGGTGCCGTCCTCCATACCTCAATGTCACTTGCAAAATTAAGAAAGCAATTAATAGCATAATCATGTGAAATACAAACACATATGCCCTCCTTTTGAAATGAATATGCCAAACAAAAACACAAGCATGCCCTTAAGAAAACTTAGTTGTGGTACTTTCTATCTATCCAGATTTCACCTTGTGATGTTCATATGTTTATGTAGTTCAAGAACTATCAATTCCAATCCAATCCGATCTCTTATGCACTAAGGCAAGAAGTGACAATATTGCAATCAACATTTAGAAAGGCACCGAAATCAAACACAACAAATCAAGTTGTCCCGGCGCCGGCACGTGGACGCAGCAGCTTGCTCCACGGCGAGGTACGCCGCGACCGCGTACAGCCTGGCCTCCTGGAGCCTCCGCGAGGCGCGCCGCTGCTGGTCGGCCGTGTGGTGGGGGAGGCGGCCGACGCTGGGCATCTCTACATTACTCTAAAAATTCAACTAAAAAGAATATGGACAAGCCGTCAGCGCCCTCCGGCGCGGGTGCACGTACGACACGGCGCCATGGACAAGCCGTGCACGCTGGCCGGTCCACTTCGACAAGGGCTCCGCCGCCATGGCCAACGAGATCAAGGCGGATCTCGAGGGGCAGCGACGTCGCCGCCAAGGTGGAGGCCATGAAGCGCGCCGTCATGCTCCTCCTCAACGGCGAGACCCTGCCCACCCCTGCCGGAGGTGGCCGGAAGGGCTCCATCCGAGGCGCCGATGGCTTGGCGATGGATTTGGGGACGGTGGGGTTTCACTTCTCCGCGGGAATGCAAGCCAGAGCAGGGCGGCAGAAGAAGCAGCGGCGGCGGCGCTGAAACCTGGCCGCGCGAGGGCCTCGCCACGAGTCGTCCTCTCTCTATCTCTCCTCCCCCAAATTTGCCTCCGCTGCTTTCTCGCCGCCGATTGTTCCGCCGGGCGAGCCGGGGAGACGCGGCTGTACGCGGCGATGGCGAGCGGCGGCGGGGCGGTGAGGGAGGTGGGGTCGGGCGGAGCTGGACGCGGCGGTGGGCGGCGCGCGGCCCGCCGCGGTGCACTTGTGGGCGTCTCGGTGCGAGGCCCACCTCGCCGTCGACTTCCCTCCCTAGCCCCCCGCCTCACCCACGGCGCACGGCCTTCACCACCGCGCGGTCACCACGCCGTGTACGCGCGCCTCGGCATTGGGTCGAACACCTTCGGGTGTGACCTGGCCGGCGCCGAGCGGAGGGAGCGCAGCGGCACGGACGGCGGCGACAACCTTCTCGGCGACGACGACCTTCTTGGCGATGCGGTGGAGCGCGCGGGCGAGGGAACGACAAGGGGAGAGGGACGTCGATGACGTACGGTGCCATGGTGGTGGAGGACATACATGCGCGCGGCGCGGAGAGAGGAGAGGCCGGCCCGGGGCTGCGTGCGGACAACAGCGACGGCGTGGTGCGGCGTGGCGGCGGACGAGGGACGACGGCGGCCGGCGTGGACGGCGGCGACGGCGTGGACGCGGTACTCGGCGACGGCGACGGCGTGGTCTGCGCGCGCGTGTGAAGAATTTGGGGATTTTGGGGGGAGTTGCTCGCGCGGCTAAGTGAAATGGAGGGGAACACCCTTTCGTACCGGTTGGTGCCACCAACCGGTACGAAAGACCTTTCGTACCGGTTGGTGCTACCAACCGGTACCAAATGTATTTTTTTGTTTTCCTTTTTGTTTTCTTGTTTTCTTTTCTTTTTCTTTGTTTCTTTTTTTCTTTTCTTGTTTTCTTCTTTCTTTTCTGTTTCTTTTTCCTTTTATTTTGTGTTTCTTTTCTTTTCTTCTCATTTTCTATTTCTTTTCATTTTCTATTTCTTTTCTTTTCATTTTCTATTTCTTTTCATTTTCTATTTCTTTTCTTTTCATTTTCGTTCCCCTTTCTTTTGTGTTTCTTTTCTTTTATATTTCTTTTCTATTTATTTTGTTTTATGTTTCTTCTTTCTTTTCTTTTATGTTTTTTTCTTTTCTTTTGTGTTTCTTTTCTTTTCTTTTTATTTTCTGTTTCTTTTCTTCTCTATTTCTTTTCTATTTCTTTTTCTATTTCCGTTTGTTTTCTTTTCTATTTGTTTTCTATATCCTTTTTTATATTTCTTTTCTATATATTTTCTAATTCTTTTCTATATATTATCTATTTCTATTCTTTACTCTTGCCACGACGCCGTCCGCGCGGAAACTTTCCCGCCACGTACGACGGAAAAAGGCGGGAAAGAAAGGGCGGGAATAAAATTTTATTACGATTGAACTCGAATTAAAATACATAGCTTAAGCGAAAATTAAAGATACATGGCCAAATTCTACTTGTTGGAGTCATTCGGTCATACTCGTGCCTAGCCACGTAGTAGTCTCCACTTGTAGTCGTCGTAGTCGCCGTCATCATCGTCGGCGGCATCGGGGTCGCGGTACTCTCCGGTCGGCGGGTGAGCACGCGTGGGCTGGGACCGAGGGTAGCGCGAGGCGGGGGCCACGGTAGGCCATGACGCCCTGGAGAGTCCGGCCGCGCCACCACGGCCGACGGCCGGCCTCGTTGAAGTTCGAAGGAGGCGGACCGCCCTCCTCATGCACGGAAAGCGCCCTCTCACGCCGATTGATGAAGAAGCTTTCCCAAGTTGGGCTGTAGTCGGGATGCCCACTGGGGATTCCTCCGCTGCTGCGGCGTGAGCTCGAAGTAGTAGTGGTTCGTGATGGCCATCTCGCGCGCCACACCTAGAGGGACCTGGAGGGACCGGTACGCCTCCGACAGCTTAGCAACCGGCCGGTCGGGACGCGGTAGCCCGGCGGGCAGGGGTAGTTCGAGGCGCAAAGCGCCTCCGCCTCCGAGGGGGTTAGAGATGCGATGGAAGCCATGGGAGAGAATGAAGAGGTTTGCGGATATGAGTCTAGATGTGATATGTAAATGGTGGCCAAGCCTACATATATATAGTGAAAAAATGGCGGGAAGACAAAGGCGGGAACCGGTGAAAAGCGTGGGAAGAAAATAGGCGGGAAGACGAGAGGCAAACCTTTAGTACCGGTTGGTGGGTGCAACCGGTACTAAAGGCTGTCGGCGAGGATAAGGACGCCCTGCTCGATGAGATAAAGTATGTAGCGCACGACGCCCTGTCGGTGGGATAAGGACGCGTGGGTAACCTTTAGTACCGGTTGGTGGGTGCAACCGGTACTAAAGCTGTCGGCGAGGATAAGGACGCCACTGTCGATGAGATAAAGTATGTAGCGCACGACGCCTGTCGGTGGGATAAGGACGCGTGGGTAACCTTTAGTACCGGTTGGTGGGTGCAACCGGTACTAAAGCTGTCGGCGAGGATAAGGACGCCCTGCTCGATGAGATAAAGTATGTAGCGCACGACGCCTGTCGGTGGGATAAGGACGCATGGGTAACCTTTAGTACCGGTTGGTGGGTGCAACCGGTACTAAAGGCTGTCGGCGAGATAAGGACGCCCTGCTCGATGAGATAAAGTATGTAGCGCACGACGCTCGTGTCGGTGGGATAAGGACGCGTGGGTAACCTTGTCGAAGATGCCCTTGGTGCACACGCCATATGGCATCTTCGGAAGTTCCGCCTCGGAAATTTTTTCCTGCAAGCCCGTGGAAGACTCCATCTCCTCTAACAATGTTGCGGAAAGGGTTGGGAAATCTCCCGTGGCGGAACTTCTCGAATATGCCCTTGGTGCACATGCCCTATATATGGCATATTCGGAAGTTCCGCCTCGGAAAAATTTCCCTGCAAGCCCGTGACTTAACTAGTAAAACAAGCCAACCATCTCCATTGTTAATATCTTACATACGGTAACATCATTACACAAAAGTGATTTCCATATTGAGATACACAAGTTATGATCCCTATATGTAGCTAGCTAGTCTTCGAGTTTTCTTCGCTCGTTTCCCTTTCTTCTTACTTGCGACGCAACCATGGACAATCTTCATTGTTTAAGATGATGCTTGGGTCAATTTTTACCTTGAAGGGTGGAATATCGTCAAACTTATTATAATCTTCGACATGTCTGTCTTGTCCTCTACTCCCACGATGTTTCTTTTTTCTGAAAGAACTATGTGCCGCTTTGGCTCATCGTATGATGTGTCCTCTTGCCTTTCTTTTCTTTTTTTCGGTTTGCTAGACATATCCTTCACATAAAAAACCTGAGCCACTTCACTGGCTAGGACGAATGGTTCGGTGTCGTACCCAAGATTCTTGAAATCCACTTGTAGTCATTCCGTACTTGCGGGTCTACCTGTACCCCGTCTTTCGAGGTTGAACCATTTACACCGGAACAAAGGGACCTTGAAATTAGGTCCATAGTCAAGTTCCCATATCTCCTCTATGTACCCATAATATGTGACCTTGTTCCCATTGCCATCTTCTGCATCAAAGCGGACACCACTTGTTTTGGTTGGTGCTCTTTTTGTCTTGGGCGAAAGTGTAAAATGTGTTCCCATTAATCTCGTACCCTTGAAAAGTCGATATAGTAGAAGATGGTTGCTTGGCCAACAAGTACAGCTGCTCGTCATCGGTGACATTCATGAGACGTGTTTGCAACCAACCGCCGAAAGTCTTCATGTGTTCTCCATCAATCCAATCTTCACGTTGCTCCGGGTATTTAGAGCGTAAGATCTCCTTGTGTTCCTCTTTGTACGGAGCCACCAAGATGGAATTAAGTAGAGCTGTGTAGTGTGCTTGAGTGAAAGAATGTCCGTCCATACACGTTGCTGATTTCTTTCCTAGCGTGCCTTTTCCACGCGAGTCTCCCCTCATAGCGCGATTCGGGAACACCGATCGGCTTAAGGTCGGGAATAAAGTCAACACAAAGCTCAATGACCTCCTCCGTTCCATAGCCCTTGGAGATGCTTCCTTCGGCCTAGCACGGTTATGAACGTACTTCTTTAAGACTCCCATGAATCTCTCAAAGGGGAACATGTTGTGTAGAAATACGGGACCGAGAACGCCAATCTCTTCGACTAGGTGAACTAGGAGATGTGTCATAATATTGAAGAAGAATGGTGGGAACACCAACTCGAAGCTGACTAGACATTGGACCACATCCTTTTGTAAATTTTGTAGAGTAAGTGGATTGATCACCTTCTGAGAAATTGCATTGAGGAACGCACATAGCTTCACAATGGGTACTCGAACATTTTCCGGCAGAAGCCCCCTCAATGCAACCGGAAGTAATTGTGTCATAATCACGTGGCGAAATTGCATTTAGGTTTTGAAACTTTTTCTCCGACATGTTTATTATTCCCTTTATATTCGACGAGAAGCCAGACGGGACCTTGATGCTACTCAGGACTTCAAAAAAGATCTCCTTCTCCTCTTTGGTAAGAGCATAGGCTGGCGGGACCTTGATACTTCTGCGGATTCGGGTTGTTTCCTTCGTGGATACTTTGCTTGGTCCTGCCGTGCATCCGGTGTATCTTTTGTCTTCCCATACACGCCCAAGAAGTTTAGCGAGGTTCACGCAAAGATTTTTCGTCACGTGCATCACGTCGATTGCAGAGTGAACCTCTAAGAATTTCCGATAGGGTAGCTCCCAAAATATCGACTTCTTCTTCCACATGGGTACGTGTCCGTCAACATCATGCGGAACAGATTGTCCGCCGGGACCCTTTCCAAAGATCACTTCTAAATCCTTGACCATATCATATATAACTTCCCCATTAGGGCGGGTAGGCTTGGTTCGGTTATCTGCCTCACCTCCGAAATGCTTTCCTCTCTTTCTTACGTGATGTTGTTTTGGAAGAAATCGACGATGCCCCGGGTACACATTCTTGTTTCCCAAATAAATACTACCGAGTCTCACCTAAACGAGTGTGTGCATGCATTGTATCCCTTGTTTGACCGCCCTGAAATGTTACCAAGAGCGGGCCAATCATTGATGGTTACAAATAACAACGCTCGTAGGTTAAATTCCTTTTGTTCGTGCTCATCCCACACGGGTACACCTTCGTCACGCCACAACTCTAAAAGTTCTTCAACCAATGGCCTCGGGTACACATCAATGTCGTTGCCGGGTTGCTTCGGGCCCTGGATGAGCACTGGCATCATAATGAACTTCCGCTTCATGCACAACCAAGGAGGAAGGTTATAGATACATAGAGTCAACGGCCGGAGTGCTATGGCTGGAGCTCTGCTCCCCGAAAGGATTAAAGCCATACAGTACTTAGACCAAATCTTAAGTTCCTTGCGTCATCCGAAAATGACTTGAACTCTCTGTCGATTTTTCTCCACCTGCGACCCGTCGGCGGGGTGTCTCGAGCATCACATCTTTCTTACGGTCCTCTTTGTGCCATCGCAACAACTTGGCATGCTCTTTGTTCTGGAACAAACGTTTCAACCGTGGTATTATAGGAGCATACCACATCACCTTCGCAGGAACCCTCTTCCCGGGGGTGGACTCACCCTCAACATCGCCGGGGTCATCTCGCTCGATCTTATACCTCAATGCACTACATACCGGGCATGCATTCAAATTCTCGTACTCCCCGCGGTAGAGGATGCGGTCATTGATGCATGCATGTATCTTCTCGCACCTCTAATCCTAGAGGGCGAGACAACCTTCTTTGCTTCGTACGTGCTAGAGGGCAACACGTTCTCCCCTGGAAGCATCTTCTTTATTATTTTCAGCAACTTTTCAAATCCCTTGTCAGAAGTACCATTCTCTGCCTTCCACTGCAGCAATTCCGGCGTGGTACCCAGCTTTTTCTGACCATTTTCGCAATTTGGGTACAACAGTTTGTTGTGATCCTCTAACATTTTCTCCAACTTCAACCTCTCCTTTTCATTTCCGCGAGTTCATCTTCGCATCAAGAATGGCCCGACCCAAATCGTCATCCGGGTCATCAAAAATCGGCTCATCGAAAATGAGCTCTTCTTCGACTTCGTCTTCCCCCATTCTACTACCACCGTCTTCGGTGAATAAGGGATAGTTGTCACTATCCTCTTCTTCTTCGTTGTCTTCCAATATAACCCCTCTTTCTCCGTGCTTGGTCCAACAATTATAGCTGGGCATGAAACCATTCTCCAGCAGGTGGACGTGAAGGGTCTTCGAGGTAGAGTAATCCTTCATATTCTTACAGGAACTACATGGACAATACATGAAACCATTCGACTGCCTGTTTGCCTCAGCCACGTTGAGAAAATAATGCATGCCAATAATGAACTCGGGATGGACCCGGTCACCGTACATCCATTGTCGACTCATCTGCATTTTATATGTATATCAAAAATCATTAAGTACACAACATCATGGATATATGAGTGACCAACTTAATTAATATTCAAGTTCATCACATAAAACTAAGTTTTTTTTATAAAAAAGAAGAGGCTCACCGAGGTTGTACGGTGCCGGCTAGGGGACGATGCTAGCGATCGACGGCGGTGAGGACGGGGATGATACTAATTAAAACCTACAAAATATACCATAATTTCAGCTCAAATTGATTATAAAAAAGTAAAATCCCTAACTTAGGCATTTCATCAAACACCTTGCTAGCACTAGAAAAATAGTACGAGTTAAACTACCAAAGAAATGAGCTAAATTAGGAACGCCGGAAGAAAGGATGATATTGCTAACCCTTGGATAGATGCATGCCGTTAATCTTGTTAAAATGGTGGAGAAAAATAAAGATTATTGGAGTGTGAGAGGTGGAGAAAAATTTAGATTGTGAGGAAGAAGAGAAAAATGAGAGCCAGCGGGGGGCTCGGGACGATACGGGCGATTTTGATATGGCTGGGTACCCTTTCGTACCGGTTCGTGTTACGAACCGGTACCAAGGTCCAGCCCGGGCCCCACCACGCGTCTGAATTTTGGCCGAAGACCTTTCGTACCGGTTCCTAACACGAACCGGTGCGAAAGCTCCTAACGAACCGGTACCAAATCTCCTCGCCCGCCAGAGCCATTCAACCGGTATAGATAACCCCATTGGTACCGGTTCGTAAGGAAACCGGTACCAATGGCTTAGATGGATGAGAGGTTTTCTACTAGTGTTAGCAGAAGACAAAAAGATCAGCAGAACTGAAATGCTGTAAGGGTCTTGAGTTGAGCAGGACGACTTAGGTTCAAAGCTTGCTCAAGCAAATATACACCACAAATGGTAAAGATACTACTATGCACTAAATTTGCCTCGCATGATAAAAAGGATGCACTGAACCAGGACTCAAGATACTAATGTTGCCTCACTATGCACGACTACAAATCTATGGAAGAAAGGTATGAAAGGGGTGAAACTATGATACCCGACCCACGTGATTCATCTCAAAAGAAACGAAATTTGCTTGTAGTCCTCTCACTTCATTGCACAGTTCCATCATTTTCTGGTTTCGACTTGTCCATGTTCCTTGCACCTGTGTGATATAGGAGAAGGCTGTCAAGAAAAACAAATCCTCTTGGCATCATTGTTCTTTGGCTCTTTGCCCATAGTTTGATTCAGAAGGATCGTAAATGTTTGCTATTGTTAGTTGTGCACCAATATTATCTAAGAAAATGCAAAACGATGCTCAAGAATAAAAACAAGTTTCAGAATATGAGCTACAAAAGGAGAACTGATACAGACATCTCAGGAGTGTCCGCTTGGTATTTCCTATATAGAATTACTTGTGTAGAACGTCACCCAAAGAAAACCAAGATCTGTATAATTTCTACCCTTCCTTTTTAGAGATGTCCGTTTCTGTTTTGTGTAGCAGCGTGAATTTGTGACTTGGATGACCATGAAAATGCAGAGCTGCAAGACAACCATAAAATAGAGTAACTTGATTGCCTACAAAGAAGGTAAAAACATACCTGATAACAAACTAGTTGAGAGTCACCGTATACTTTGATTCTCTTGAATCCATGCCTAATAGCATATTTCAGTCCTAAGATCAGCCCCCCGTACTCAGCAACATTATTGGTAGCAATACCAAGACCCTCACGAAGTCGAGATATCTTCAATGATATGTCAGAACATGAAATCAAAATAATAGATTATAGATGTGCAAGCTGTAAATGATAAACTCTGAAAGGTGTCTATACCACTCTCCTGTCTTCAGTCATAAGTACAGCTCCAGCACCAGCTTTTCCTGGATTCCCTTTTGAAGCGCCATCAAAATGAAGAACACACACCAACTGAATAATAACCAGCAAAAATGCAAAAATCATTATCAGCTTTTACATGAAAAAGTTAGCATGTGCGGATCGCTAATTGAGACAATTGTCTGCATGAAAAGATAATCCTACGACCAAAACTAACATGAATATCTGACTCTACAGTTTTCCTGTAACAGCTACAAGCCTACGTGGCAAGAAGGTGAACACACTTGAAACGCTGTCTAGGGCATCTTTGATTCACATGATACTCAAAGTGCAGGAATAGGAAAAATGGAACATTGGAGAGGCATGCCCTCTTGAATGCGACAAGATTAGAGAACTTCAGGAATCAGGACTGGGTTTTTTATACAAAATGATAAACAAAGGAATTGTAGCAAGAGCTTTTAAGTGGATGGATATTTTCCTCCAAAATAGACTGGACAAGGAGCCTTAGGATTATTCCCTTTGGATGCAATCCTACGAATGAAACAACCTATGTAGGAAAAATTCGTAAGAATCAAATGACCTATGGAGGAAAAAATCATTAGTGTATAAATCCTCCAAAAATACTATGAAATTCCTTTGAATCATAGGAGACCTTGAGGGGTAATGGCCTCAAGTGCATATATTATTAAATAGTGTGCTAGTTTTTTTTTTGCAATGTTTTGCACAAAGTATACCTGCCAAGAGATTCAAGCAATGCACATTTGAAAGGCACCTCTCCGGGACTTAGATTGATAGGTGAGGTGATGGAAAAGCAGCCAAACCATTACCAGGCATTTAAATGTTTTTAGTAGGTGTGGTTCTGAGGCAGATTGTGCACGGCCATTGCCGCAAACCCACTATATATGGTTGAGGCTATTTGGTGAGAAATAGTATTCCGAAAGAAGCCGAGCGTATAGTAAACTAATACCAATACGATAAGTATACAAGCGAATCTGGAGGTAGCTAATTAAATGAACTTACATATGAGGAAGCAGCATCGTCTTCAGTAATGGTGCTTTGGAGCGTATCAGTGGAGAGGCTGGACATAGTGTCCTGCGATAAATTGTATTTTGGCAAGATAAGATTTAGATGCATGAAACACCTTGACCCTTTCTGATGAAGAAAAACAAGAAAGAAACCACATGTTACTTATGTATGTCCATAAGTGAATTGACGTTTTGCACACCTAATAATTGTGTAGATACATACATATAGTGTTTTTCTGCATTGTGCATTTAAAGGTGAGACCAAATGTGTGCTTATTTGTAATGCAAAATCTGTGTACACGCATCTAAATATCTAATGTTGTATCTGCATCTGTCACAGGGCACATCATAGTCTTGTCCTCTTCCATAAGACCAAATGAGACTTCTAAATACAAAAAAAGAAAAGGCACAAATCAAGCAATCTGTTTTGGAGACAGATTGTTTCGTCCTTCAGCAAATCCAGTTTCGTTAGATACATGCGCAACGAAATGCTGAACTGGAACGGAAACGAAATCGTAAAGGGCGCAGGCATTCCGTACACCCATGCCAGCACCTAAAATGGTCACCTTAATTACGTGCATACATCTACTACCTTTGCTCAAATTCCCAAACAACTATGTCGACTTTGTTTTAGCAGAATCGCCAGTCAGAGAAAAAGAAAAGCGCAAACTTTCACCCAGGCCATATAGTGATGTTATTCCACAGCCTCAAATCGACGCTCACAGTCCAAGAAGTTGTTCGATCCAGTGCTAATCTACATTTTTGTGGAAACAATCTGCTCGTGCTCGGGTTACTTTACAGCAACGGAAACTAAATAACACGGGCGGATACTGTGCATCACCAGCACCTCCACTGATACCCATCTATGGAAAAGGATACGCTACCTTGCTGAGTTTGGAGAAGAGAAGCGGAGAGAGCAGAGTGAACAGCAGAACATAAAGGTAAGCAAACAAAAGGCTAGCTACCTCCTCCCTTACCAGCAAAGATGAACCAGGCGCGCGCGCTGCTATGGCGGAAGGATGCAGGTCTGGGACGGTAGAATAAGGCGACGCTCGTGCGGGGGAGAAACAGCAGCACGCACGGGTGTGAGAGTGAGCCGCGGTTCGTCCAGGGATCCCTATACCATTTGGCCTCCAGATGTCATAACTGCCCTGTGCAATGGATTGAATGCCCTAGTCGATTTTGATAAAATTAACCTAAATCTGGAAAGATCTCACAAAATAACCTGGTGTTAAAAAGATTTTACAAAATAACCTTTTGCTTGGCTCCGCACAAGACGGAGCCATGGTCAGTAGCACGGCTCCGTCTCAGGTGGAGCCAAACTAAGAAGCACGACGCCATCGCAGACGGAGCCAAACTCAATAGCACGGCTCCGTCCCCGGTGGAGCCAAGCTTAGAAGCACAACGCGTTTCAGGCGGAGCCAAGCTAAGTAGCATGGCTCTGTCCCAGGTGGAGCCAAGGTCTTTAGCCGTTTTCTAACAACAATTTGGAGTGATTCATGCATCTAGTGAGGACCAAGTTTATTGAACCCAACAGAGATGTTTGCATCATCTTGAACCGCCACCAAGTGATACTCAAGACAGTTATTTTCTATTTTATGCTTATTCCCGTTTAGATGGTTATGTGTGCAAAATTTGCACCGACGGGCGCTTAAACCCCTGCTCCGACAGACATTCGCCCTACAGTCTAAACTTGTCAGAAATGGCTTTGAGTCATTGATGCACGCGAAACCCGTCAAAAGTAAGGCGCTCTGCTGATAGTACTTATTAGGCGCATGTGAGAAATTTTGTGGTGGCTTCGGATCCTCTCCGGGTTATTATACCGACGATTGGTTAATAAGCGTCCCTCGGTTCGTTGTTATTTCCTAGAGAGTCTGGACGCTCTTCTAGTCCGTGGTTGTGAGCTACAACCTGATGCTTGTTGGTCCTAGATCGCACTTAGGAACCCAAACTGTTGAGGAAGCACATTGCAAAGAGAAATAGACTAATAGAATAAATAGAATATATAGCAAGGATAAATAGACAAATTATACTTCATGATAAAAAGCATCTCAATCTACCGAGGAAGCACATTGCAAAGATAAATAGAATATATAGCAAGGATAGATGACAAAATTTATGATAGGTTATATTTCATGATAAAAAGTAGTTTATATGTTAACAAATTGATAAAACCTATAAAATACAAAACATATACTATGTCTTCCATCACTCTACTCTATCACCATGATAGAGAGGATATGTATGACAACGACGCCGGAGATACGAACCACATCGAGATCGCACTCTACGTTGATGTGTCACCTGGTTCAACAGAGTAATGTCAAGAAATAGTTAAGAACAAATTGAAAAGACTAGAGACTTATTATGGTACATCTTCTAATTTTACACACGTAACCATCCAAATGAAAATAAACATAAAATAGAAAATAACTGTGTTGAGTATCCCTTGGTGGTGGTCCGAGATAATGCAAACCTCTCTGTTAGGTTCAATAACCTTTGGTCCTCGCTAGGTGCATGAACCACTCCTAATTATTGTCGAAAAATGGTTAAGGACCTTGGCTCCGCCTAGGACGGAGCCGTGCTACTGAGTTTGGCTCCGCCTGGAACGGAGCCATGTACTTAGCTTGGCTCCAGCGTTGTGCTTGTGATCTTGGCTCCACCCGGAATGGAGCCGTGCTATTGAGTTTGGCTCCACATAGAACGGCGCCGTGCTTATCAGCTTGGCTCCACCTAGAACGGAGTTATGGTACGGAGCCAAACAAAAGGTTATTTTGTAAAAATAATTCAAAAGTAGGATATTTTGTGAGATCTTTCTAGATATAGATCAATTTTGTCAAAATCGACAATGCCCTACGCGTAGCTCGCTCAGTCGCTCTTCAATTGATTTGACCGCGGACGCGGTAGCTCCACGCCGGTTGATAGATTGCTTGGCGCGCAGGGGCAGTAATGGCAGTTGGCAGGCATGGGTCATTTCATAGCTCTCTTTCCCCTTCTTTTGAGAAAAAATTCTGGCTCCGAGATCTAGTGATTTTCATTTTCAAAAAAATTAGAAGTCGTGTTTTACATGTTTTAGAAAAGGGTTTGCCTATGTCTCTCCTT
This sequence comes from Lolium rigidum, assembly GCF_022539505.1. Taxonomy (NCBI): domain Eukaryota; kingdom Viridiplantae; phylum Streptophyta; class Magnoliopsida; order Poales; family Poaceae; genus Lolium; species Lolium rigidum. The sequence goes on from NC_061511.1 coordinate 116,529,266, forward strand.
AGAAAAGTGCAACTACATGCAACTGGAACGAGTTGCACTTTTCTGGCAGAAATGTGCAATTGCACTTTTTAGCACTGAGACTTAAAAAATTCTCAGTCACCTGAGACTTAGCAAAACCGTTTAGAAAATTATAAAAATAAGGTGAAAAATCTCTATTATAATACTTTATATTCTCAGCTACACAAAAAAGCTATGGATTTAAGTATAGTAAACTATGCATATTTCTAAAATTCTAAAATTTAACATATTCTCCGGAATTAGAAGAATTTAGACCACCTTCAGCCATGTCCCCCAAAGTGATTTACGGCGCGTCCAACGTTTGACCTCCTCCAGCCACGCGCCCTAAAGCTCTTTTTTTTTATCTGGCACGGTCAAATACAGTGTCCGACGCCCCGAGTTCGTCCCCGCTACATAGGAGACGCTGCGGGGACGCCGGACGGAACGAAAATCTGCATCGCAAGTGGCATGCCAGCCTCGTCAGCCACATAGGGTTACCGCGCACCCGTCGCCTACCTCGGGCGAACGCAAATTAATTTCCATGCAACGAGACGTATCGCCGTCCTCGGGCGGTCGTGTTGCATGCTCGATGTCGCCAGAGGAAGAGGACTGCCCCCACAACAAGTACTTTGAGTTCGTTGTCCTCATCAACATGACCCTTTCGGTGAGAAGAAGCTCCCAAACAAGTTCGTTGAATTTCTGTCGGCCGAAGTGACCCTACGGGAAGTAGGCTGTGGCTTCTGCCGATGGACCGTGGAGGTCTTATTCGACGAGGAAGGAAAGATGTACCTCCACACTGGCTGGAAGAAGTTCACCCGCGACCACGACGTCGAGGTCAGCCGCTTGGTTAAATTCTTCTAAGAAGGCGACGACGAGATGAGCCTCAAGGTGTTTGACAAAGAGTCTTTTCGTATCCACTACCACGGCGAATCGGGCAACGACGACGGCAACGAAGAAGGCTAGGCCCATCGTGAACTCTAGTGTGGGTTTTTATGCCCTGCCTTGGTGTTTTCCAAGGTTTCTAGATGTTCTTCCTAGGCCGTTTTAATGTTTTTTTCATGTAAAAGTGATGAAACATCTCCAAAATAATGAATAAAGTGTTAATTTTAAATAGAAAATTGTTTGGGCATCACGTTGGGGAATGCGGCTGGAGAGGGATGCCCTCCAAGTGCGGCACCAAGGTGCGGCGTTCCCCACACAACCGATCCGACGCTTTAACCGGACGCGGTTTGGGGGACGCGGCTGGAGACGCTCTTAGCATTGCAATTTTGCAAGCTTGTAGAATACACCATTGACTATATTTAGATTTTTTAAAGATACCTTTGAAACTTGTATATATGATTTTGGAAAAACTAAAATAAAGGGAAATTTGAGTTCGGGAGCCAAAGAGAGTTTTCGTTTCTTTCTGCTAAATAAAACCTGCATTACTTACAATCCACAATCACAATACAAAGGAGAGATAAACTAGTTCTTATTGCAGTTACAACCTTGAGCAGATAACAAATTATGGAAAAGCCTATAGTGCACATCTCCCTTGATGAAAGGTGTCCTACGTGGATCGACTTAGAACATCTTCACCGGTGCATCCTAAATAGGCGCCGACACGGTGATATTGGGGCCGCTGGCAATTGCTCCCTAAGTATAGGGAGGGGTTCCCCACATCAACGACGTTCCCAATAGTCTAGCCCCAATTGAAATTTTAGCCCAAAATAAACTGAAACTCATAAATAGGGATAGAAATTCAAAGTCTAGGCTGGCCAACATCTAGCCACCAAATCGCCATTATAGTCCGGCTACCAAAACAACTTGAGTTTCATGGCTAAATAGATCAAATGAATGATGTGAACGGTGTGGGAACCTCCATCACATCCAGCTCATCGATCACCCGCGCCTCCACGGTCATCGGCGGGTCCTCCACAGCCATCGGTGGTGTTTCTGCCGCCATGGCCATCAATGTCGTTGATGCTTGGGCAGCCATCACCTCCTTGCCGATGCATTCATGGTACACCTCGCGCGATGCCCTCACCAATGGATCCAGGACGACATGTCTGCCATGAATATATTTGATTCTTTTGCCATCTTTGCCAAAAGAATGTGTGATGCTTTATTAATGGCTTTCATCATGCTGGTTTGGGCTTCCATCTTGGTGGCTTCTACTTTCTCCCTCTAGAGCCCCAACTTCACATCTTGCTTGTCCAACATGGCCTTCTACATATCGGCGCCCCTTTTATCCCTTTCTTTGATGTCGGAGGAGAAATAGGATATCATCTTCTCAATGGAGGCATCAAGGCCAACCAATTAGGATGCCCCATTCCTCTCGGCATGCGCCTTCTTGTTGCCGATTGGGCAACCGTCCGAGGACGCCGAGGGGGGCGCGATCCATCTTCATCAACATTGGATATATTGAGAGTGAGCTGGACATCATCTCATTCTTGCAATCTTAAAGCTTCTTGAAGCAGTGCATGAAGAAAAAAAATACTTGTCTTCGTTCTCATCCTTGTACAGGGCGAGCATGTCGTACAACTAGCAAAGAAGATGGCAATGCATCAATATGAGAGTGTTGAATTAACATGTGCATAATACGAGAGAGCCACTTACGTAACCGACCATGGACTTTCCACTCTCCTTCATCCGTCCACACTTCTCATAGTTGACCTGAAATTTGTTGCACGCCGCCTTGATAATCCCCCACCGATGTGACATGGCTGACTCATTGCAGATCATGTGGATGGAAGTGTACTCTCCATTGGCCTATGCTGGGTACCCGACTACAAATCATTGAACAAAGCAAGGCACAATGGAATGACCCCTTATTCATGGAAGTGTTTATTGTCGCAGCTTGGAGTATTTGTAAAGAAAGAAATAACATGCTTTTCAGTAATATCACACCCACTATTGAGGCATGGAAGAGAAGATTCAGGGAAGACTTTGGTTTATTAGTTCACTGAAACAAAATAGGGGTTACACCCCTTTATTACTAGCCTTATTTCTAGCTTGTAGTTCAAACTTGGTGTACTTCACACTCTGATTTTATTTCTTTTTGGCCAAAGGCATTTGTACACACCCAAAAGATGTAACTCCTTGGTTTCCCTGTTGGGATTCCTTTTATATAATATAAAGCAGTAGGAGCCTTTCCTACTGTTAAAAGTTCAAAAAAAGTGTACTCTCCATATTGCTTCCTCTCATTGAATGGGTCGAAGATGTGCTTGAAGTACTTGTTGGCTGTTTGGTTGGCGCTGGTGATGGGGTCTAGGCTCAATGCATTCGACTTGAAGAGGCATTCACCCTCCTACAATTTCCACTTCAGACCGTGTGTGCCTGCCATTGGTTTCCTCTTTGACTCGGTAGTGTTGTCGGTGTCCATGTCAACCACGTTGGCATGTTCTTCCTATTCACCCTCATCACCCTCTTCTTCCTCTTTGCCATCACAGATGCCATGCACGGCGTGTCAACAGCCTCAGATCAAGTCACACAATATTTATGAGCAATGCCCTATGCACATAAGCAAATTCTAAAGATTTTGGTGCCCACTCATCTACATGTGCACGATGATATATTGGCGGACTCATACCTTTCCGTGGAAGTAGCATGCACCGGATGTACTGTCAAACACATGGCGGGTGTTTCCGCTCTCACTGCTAAAGAGACTCCGAGGAAGTCCAGTGTCTTCAGTCACGTAGCCGATATTGTGGATATGCTTGATGGGTATACCAACGACATAGTCAAATGCCGGCAAGCCTGGGTGTCCCACATATGGTGTTTGGGCCTATGGCCTAACCTGGTGACCCAATTGCTGATTGACCAAGATGGAGAATCCAGGATCAAAAGGTCTAAACGGGTATGCAACGACCTAGTTGTCCAAATTTGTACCGACACAGGATAGCTGGATCCTTACGTGTACGACAAGTTTTACCTAGTCAGGATAGTGCTAGTAGAGTCTAACCTAGACTACTACTGTTAAACCCTATATCCTCGCTCCTTTATAAGCCGGATGCCAGGAGCCCTTGAGGAAGAACCAATTATCTTTCCAATCGCGCACTTATTACCCTTATAGTGAACTATAGTAACACATAGAGTCTCGCCACCGTTGCGAGATATGAAACCGGATAACTCGTGCCTTAGCATCCTGGTAGCTCCCCGCCTTTCGCCCATATCTCTCTCCATGCCTTGAGGTACCCTCTATGGCGTACTCATCCATCACACATCGACAGTTGGCTCCCACCATGGGTCCAGAGGACCCTCTATGGCGTACTCATCCATCACACATCGACAGTTGGCTCCCACCATGGGTCCAGAGGCGCATGGAGCGCGGATCCAGGCGGGATCCATCTTCACAGGCATCATCGACACTATTCCCATCGGGCGCATCCTCTACAGCAACAATGTTACCGTCGTCCCTGACAACGAGTGCTAGGTTCCGGCTAGGAGAAGCCTCGTTCACTACAAGATCACTCCGATCGGTGACATCCACATCTTCATCGGCGACATCAGTGACCAAACCGCTGACATGTCGTCAATACCCGCACGGACCGTCGTTGAGCTGGATACGTATGCGAAAGATCGGTCTAGGCAGAAACTCCCTCAGAAGTTTTCCGCCACTGATCTGGAAAATTCAAGGCTCACCCAAACCGCCCCTAGGTAGGTGGTGACAGTGGAAGACCGATGCAGATGCACCTTGCCTAGCAACGTGTTTGAGATGTGGAGGTATCACTTTGTCGGCCAAGTTACTTATAATTCAAATTCTGGATCCAATGGTGTAGGAAAAGCGAACAAATCTACCATGGAGGTTCTCAACTACATGTTAGAGGACTCGGATACTGGAGAAATGAGCGACGACGACTTTTTTCAGCCGTGCAAAATCTAGGGTCTCAAGTGGGATCCCACCTAAATCCCACTTGTAGTGCATTTTGCTTCTTCTAGTGTAAATTTTGACACCAAAATTTGAACTAGAATGGGCAAAATACACTATAAGCTAAATCCCACCGGGATCCCACCTTAACACCCTAGCAAAATCTTGCAGGAAATGCACATCAACAGATACAACCGCAACCCACCGCCCAACAGGTCTTCACGACCATGAAGGAAATTGGAGGGGGCGGTGACAAGTCCAAAGAAACCGAGGATCCAGTAGTGGGAGCAGAAGGCCAAGAAGAGACATATCCGGCTATAGAAGCACATCACCAGAGGATAGATCCGGCTGAAGTAGCACCGTGTCAATGTCAAGTGGATCTAGCCACAGGACATCAGGACGAGGATCCACCGTTCAGGATGCCTGCATTACCGCTTTCATTTACTAGACGTTACACGAAGATGTCGGCTCGAACCTAGGCTAATCCCCTCCCTTCTGGCTTGCCCGGCGTCGAGAAGAATGGAGAACTCCTAGAACCTCACATTACTTTGGATTGTGTTAGGGAGGTGACCAACTTCGACGAATAGCAGCAGAACCTCATAGAATAAGCTAGGTACATCGGTCACACCAGCAATGAACTCATCAAAAAAGGAGATGGTGTCGAAGCTGCCCTGAAGTTGGTCAAAAACCTCGAAGAAGAGTACATGGAGATGACTACATACAAGAAAGAGAGGACGTGGACAATGATCCCACAGTAACCCAGAACAACTCAATATATCACCGGATGTTGTAGCTCCGATTATGGTCCAGCTACGCAATTCGTCGTCTGTTGAAAGATCCGGCCAGCGATTCATGTCAACTCCCTTAGAGAATCTAAGGCAGTGACAAGGATATTGACAACTACCAAACTCCCGAAGTCATCAAAAAGACCCATGCTTGCATGAGCAAGGCCCTAGAACTGTAGGCTCGAGCTAAATCCTCTCAGAGGTTGGTTTACCCAAAGGTTTACCAATCCAGTGCTCAGAAGGAAAATCCTGCCACTCCTAGAGATCGCGAGGAGCCTCAATACTATGAATCCCATACTGGCTCAACTGAGCGCCGAAGGAGGGAGGCGCGGAGCTGGTAGGATGTTACCCATGTTTCCTATGGCAAGGATAAGGACAAGGGAAAACCCCCCATAATCGCGCCCGTGATGACCCCTTGAAGGCCGTTGGGAGGAATATCCGCCTCACCCTTTTAACACGATACTACCGCCCAGACACATAAGTCACACTGGTCATCCAGGTGGGATTATTATCCGTGACAATGTGGAGTCACACCGTGATAAGGACGATGGCCAAAATGACCATAGCGTAAGAAGGAATGATGATCATCAGTGTAGGCATAGCTAGAGAGATGATACATACCGTAGAAGCGGCAGAAAGCACGAGTATCGCGGTGGTTCCCAGGATGGAGAAATCAAGAACAAGCCAGTTCCGCCTGAACCATCGTCACCGCCATCAAGAAAAGGAGGAGGCGGAGGCCATGGTCCGCTCAAATTCAACAGATCCTGCCACAATTCCCCTCCACCACCCGGAGATGGCAAAAACGAGCCATACAAAGGTTGCCAACCCTTCGATATAGTTATGGCCACTCAAAAAATACTCTACGTTGGCCCACCTTGTTTTTGCCCGCTCATCCGCGTTGAGGAAATGCCAGAGGGTCTCAAGTTACCCGGAAGCCTCAAGCAATATAACAGAATTGAGGAGCCCATTACCTGGATGCAAGATTTGTTCAATGCCATCGACTTTGACAGAGGAAGTTCGAACTGTGTAGTTAGGTACCTCCCCCTGTACCTAACACGTCCAACCCGGCAATGGATTCAAGACCTATTAGAAAAATCAGTCCACAAATTTCTTGACATGTATACCGCCTTCACTACAAACTTGGAGGGAACCTACAAAAGGCCACATACATCGGGTGACCTGCAACGGTGCCAGCAGTAAAAGGACAAGTCATACAGGGAATTTATGTCCAAGTGGTTGGAAATGAAAAACTCCTGCGAGGGAATCAAGGACGAGACATAAACACTCGCCTTCCTCAGAGGGCTTGATAGAGGAACGCTCCTCCACCATACACTGACCCGCGAACACGACACAACAACTCTCACCCTAAACGTGATGATTCAGACTGCCAACAATTTACGGGGTAGCGGATAATTACCCATGTGACACGTTTTTGGCCCACTCAAACCTCAAACATCATCCCAACCAAAATAAAAACAAGTGCAAGAATCCGCCTGAGAAGAAGGAAGGTTCTAACATGGTTGCTATAACCTTCCAAGGAAGAGGATAATGTGGGCGCAAACACGGGTCCGGAGGCAGCCGAGGGTAGGAGCACAATGATGAGGTCACTCCGGTAGCACCTGGCTCTATGACTACGTATGCAGAGTATAGGGACATGCCCTGTCTGGGTCATCTTCACGCGAATGGGAATTCCACACATACCAAACACAACTGCAAACATCAATGACCTTAAGGAAGATCCATAGGTTGGATACAAGCGCGCTATAAAAAGGCCACGAGAGAAAGAAGGAAAACAAAAAGAAGAATCCAAAGAGTCTAAGGAATCAAGTGACATGGAAGATGTTGAACCCAAGCCGGATCCAAAACCCAATGCTGGGGGAAAATCCAAAAATCCTTTTGAGAAGAAGAGCTCTGACATCTTCTACACCTTCCTTGGAAGTCCGGCGGAAAGGCAAAGAGAACCACTCTGCATGCTCTCAAATCTATTGTCCTATAAGTTCCTCCATACGTCCAATGGTATGAAAAAACAATCACATGGGATCGATCTGACCATCTTCGGTTGATTCCGCATGGATGCTAAGCTTGGGGAGTTGATAGCTCCTATTTGTATCACCTTTTTGAAAGGGTTTTCTACTTTGTTTGGTTTTGATGGTTTTATGGTTTTGACTAACACTAATATTAAAAATAGATAAACCATGTTTTATATTGTGACTTTCAGGCGCCCAATTTGGAAGGAGTGGAACCCATTTATGAGCTAATTGGAGGAAAATAGGGAACTTCCTACCTCCCGGACAAAGGAGAATGCATTCTAGAGGTTTTTGCGCGGTTCGGTACTGCCGGAGCCTATCCGTACGACCCGACCGTATGATGTGCCACCGCCTTCTGTCTTCAAAAGGAAAAACTTCCGTGGAGGACAGAGGACGAGAAAACATAAGAGGAAGACAAAAAACAGAAAAAACATAGCCGCATGATACATCCATTTTGCATCATCATTATTGCTACATATATGATTAGTTTTCATTGTTATTTGTCATCATACATCATTATTTATGCATTTTTAGTAGATTTTCGGGACTTTCCCACAAAGTCCCCTTCATTGGTATTTAATTCATGGGAGGCAGAAAACCTCCTTTTTCGTATTTTATTTGTTTCAGTGATTTCTGGATTGCTAAAAATCGAGGCAAAAATACCTGATCAGTTTTTCACCCAGAGAAGGACCGTGGGCGAAAGAACCACGCGAGAGGGTCTGCGAGGTGCAAACGAGCACAGGTGGCACGCCTTACCTGGTTGGGCGTGCCACCCACCCTCGTTCGCACCTCAGACATCGTCTCGGGCCCCCCTTTATACCAAAGCCTCCATTTTGCTCAAAAACCTAAGCCATATTTTCCCAAGATTTATTAAGGCGTTGGCGGAGGCGAAAGTCCTCTACTACTCCGGGAGAGGGAAGATCCTACTGCACCGGTGCCTCCGGTGAAGGGAAAACCGACACCATCGATATTCCCACTCCTTGTTGGCTTGGGAGGAGGCATCTCCATTAGCATCATCATCACCACCATCTCCATCTACGAGATCGACCTCATAGTTTGTGTTGAACTGAACCTCGGATATTGTTTTTATTGCTATTGCATATTTTTGATTGGTACTTTGTCATTATTTGGTGGGGAAATTATATATTCAGATTATGTTGCAATCATTATGCCTCTGGTCCATATCATGTTTGACACTTGTGAGTAGTTCCCCACGTTCCTGAGGGCATAGGATGATCTGGCTATGATATTATATGATGTGCAATGAGTATTTGGTCAAGTTTTCTATATTTTATGTTGTTCTATGATGGTTTTATGTGAATGTCTACTGCATATTATTTCACCTATATGGGCTCATAGGGCTGCACTTTGATGTAATGCATTGGTGTTGGAGGGGTCGGAATGACAGAAACCGTCTTCCAACACTATGGGTTGCATTAGAGGGGTTTACTTCGGGGAACCTAAATCTTATGGATATGATGGGACATTTATGTCTTAATGATTCCTATACTTGAACATGAAAATGGGTCTAGGACCCATCATAAGGGGTGTATTTGCACATGCTTATGGCTGAACCTAATTAAGGCTCCGCCCCTAATTGAATAAAGCTTGACAAGATATTTACCATGTTGTTTCAAACTCAGATATATGCTAGTGAATCCATGCCGCCCTCGGGAACTTTTGTCTCATATAAGAATACACACTTGAGCTTGTCCTCTTGCTGCATAGAGGATTGGGCTTTTCTATCATCGAGACCATTTACTTATTTGCCATTTACTTTCCACACTTTATTTCTATTGCAAACTATATACCCAAAACACCAAAACTGTTACTTTATTATTACTGCTTTCTTCTTATTTTTGCTAACCAATACCTTCCACTCCTCGTGGGTTCAACAAACTTTTTTATTGAAAAGAACTACAATTGATCTCCTGCACTTGGGAGCCATCAAGACACTTTTTTGGCGCCGTTGCCGGGGAGCGTAGCGCTATTGGTAAATGAATTGGAAGGAAGAGTTTTCTGTTTTTATTATTTTCTATTTTTCTCATCATGGGTATTCCTAGCCGTGAAGAGATTGGTTTGATTTTATATATTATGCTTATTGTCGTTGCCTAATCGACGGTGCCTTGGAGGAGGGATCCTCACGAGGGGGAGAAGAAGTAGGGGCCATAGGGCGGAGTGCACACGGGACGGTGGTACGCGATTTACCCAGCTTCGGAACACCTGCACGATGACAGGGCCTACTGCTGCTTGTCTGGAATTATCCGGGCGCTTTCGCGTTGTTACAATGAGTTGTGGTTGTGCCTCTAGGGCTCCCGGGATCCGGCTTATAAAGGCGCACGGATCTAGGGTTTACACGGAGAGTCCTAGCCGGAATACAAGTTGCCTAACTACGGTACAATGTCTTGCCGTGTACGTCAAGGATCCGCCTTCCTCCTAGTACGTGCTGGATCCGGATACTTCATGGGCCGTCACGGATCCGGCCTCCTTCGTAGGTCGGTTGGGATCCGGCTTCCTGTTCCTGGGCTAGACTTCATCCTTCAGGATCTTCAGCAACTGGGCCGCCCGATGGGCCACATGCCACATCACCATCTGTGGGCCACCCGGGCTTGCCGGATCTAGGCCATGCCGTTGATATACCCATAAAGTATACCCACAATAGTAGCCCCGAAGTTCTCCGAGATTCATCATTCCTCCGACTCCATTGAGCTCGGATCCGAAGAGAATCTTGAAGAGCTTCAAAACTTAACTTGTTTCCGGCTTCACTTGCTCGGAAATCTTCTTTTCTTCTGAATTGGCAATGCAACGGAGATTCCACTTTTCCCGCGCACAACTTCCTCTTTTCCCGCGCTAAATTTTTGGAGATGCGAATCTTTATCCAGAAATTTCGGGAGCGCATAGTTAAGTTACCTCCATGTCGTTTTACCGCTTTTGACCTAAGACACGTGTCGATCATCTGACGGTGTGACCGTCCCGTTTCCTCCGTTGGATCCGAATCACGAATCTCCGCGCGAGGTCTATAAATACCCCTAAGCACGGTAACTTCGCATTCTTTCACCGTTCCCTCACCGCATCGTCTTCTTCCTCGCACCGCGCCGCCGATCGGATCTCAACTCCGGCGAGCTTCCGCACGGAGAACTTCGCGCGCCGCCGTTCCAAGCCTCCCTCCGCACTAAGATTGCCACAGTTGACCGGGAATTCTTCCGCGCCGCCGATTCGTGGTCAAAGTGCAAAGTTTGCTCCAAGTTCGGCGACCTTCATCTCACCGGAGCCTCGCCGGACCGCCGCGCCATTAACGATACGTGCACCGGCCTTGTAGAAGAAGAAGTAGACTAGCGTAGATTCCGGTTACTCAACTAGTTTTTATGGGTGCAGCCGGAAGCATGCCACATGGTTCGCCGCATTGTACTGGTAGTTCTCCGAGTAGCCCGGAACCCAGCACTGTAGAACCAATCTGCCCGGAACCCATTGCATATCTACCACCATACGTTTCCGACATTAGGCTTGCTCAACCATTCTCCGCCTCTTCCAGTACCGTCTTAGGCCGGATCCCAACCGCACAAGAGCTCCAACAAGAACTTCAAGGCCAAGCTAGAATGGCAGCCAAGGTGCAGGAAGCGGAAAATAAGAAGGCTTCCAAGGCCCGGATCCGAGAAGGTGTGAGGGGTCAATGGTGGCCCTGCGAGACCACTGACGCGGAACTTAGAGAGCTCCAGAACGAGGGCATGATCTCCGGGCACTGGAGCTTCATGAGTGACTCCGACGTCCCCAAACCCGATGCGGACGAACGAGTCATGGGTTGAGCGCGGTCTATGGCTCCCCTGTTCGGAGTTTTTCCTCTCCGTTCTCGACACGTATGGGCTCCAACCCCACAACATCTGTCCTAACTCATACCTCCTCCTCTCCAACTTCGCAACTCTTTGCGAGGGGCATCTAGGGATCCGACCAGATGTCAAACTGTGGCAGTTCTTTTTCCGAGTAAAGAAGGAGACGAAGGACAAGGCCATGCTGAACTGCGGGAGCATGAATTTCATGCTCCGCCCTGGCCGCATGTATCCACCTCACGATTCCCACGAGTCCGTCCGGTACTGGAACGCCGGATGGTTCTACGTGAAGAATGCACCAGTTCCGAATGTCCACGATGGAGTTCCCACCTTCAGCAACAAGCCTCCAGAAGAATTGGCTAGCTGGAGTTTCATACCTACGCTCGCTCAAACTCCGATACTGGAGAAGGCAGCCCGGAGGATTTCTTGGTTGGTCCACGACGGACTAACCGGAGCCCAGCTGACCTTGAGCTGGTTTTCCCGGAGAATCCAGCATCTGCGCTATAACGCGCGCAAGATGTGCGCATATACTGGGGCGGACGATCCCCTCCGGGTAACACGCCACGATCTTCCGGCTGACTCCCTCAAAAGGAGGTTTAAGACGCTGGTGAAGATAGGCCGGGGCCAACCGGTCCCGGAACTGATCAAGGACATCAACACTAACGACCACTGTCCTCCGGTAAGCACTTGCACCTTTGTTGCTCTTCAACTTCTCAAATCTTTAAAGTGTTTTAACTTGTTCTTCTAACCCTCCTCGCAGCTCGATACTTTAGCGGAGGAGGATTTGCGCAATATACTCCGAGTACCTGTCAGCGGTGACGCGGCGGAGGAGGATCCGGAGGACCCTGAGGAGGAAGAGGAGCGCGTGCCCCGAAAGGCTGCCCCTCGTCCTTCGAAGCGTTCCCGCGCCAAAGTTTCCGGCTCTGAAGCCGGAGCTAGCGGCGAGGCCTCCGCCAAGAAACCCAAGGTGACCAAGCCGCCTCCGCTCGATTCCAAGAAAGCGGAACGCGAGCATCTCAAACTGCTGGCGACAGCAGGAAAGCGCTCACGTCCCAACATTCCGGGCGCGACGTAAGTTTCCGAGTATAGGGCATCTTTCATCTTGGTAAGCTTTGTTACTTATACTTTTTCTTTGCTTGCCTGCAGGAATCCGAGTTCCACCACCACGCGGACTAACGTTCAGGAAACTATTACAAAATATATGCAGAAAAGTCCCCTGCCGTTGGTCCCTCCACACCAGCTCCGCCAAGCGCTCCCCAAGCTACCCCACAGCCATCTCCTCCTCCCGCAGATCAATCTCCTGCTCCTGCTGCATCCACTCCACCGGAGATAATTCCGGTTAGTAGCGACAGAGCGGGCGGAGAAAGTTCCGGTGGCAAGGGCCTTGCCCCTGAAGAAACTGAAGCACAAGGCCGCGAGGAAGCAGAAGTCAACTCCTCCGGCAAAGCTGAAGCTGCAACTGGTGATATGGTCGTTTTCCCCAAGAATTTTGGAGATCCGGCTGATCTTACATCCACCCCTAAAGCCTACGCCACAAAGTTTTCCAACAAACTCACGGAGGCGGAAAAGTGGGAGCTGGAGCAAGATCTGCTCAACTCTATGCTGAACAATGCCTGGGGTAAACCCGATGCCGAGACGTCGGAAATCCAGAATTTCAAGAAGGAAGTTGGCTAGTTCTTCGACAAGCTTGTTTGCAAGCAAAAGATAACTCCTCAGTAGCCCCCAAGTATTTTGGCGGAAACTAGTGTAGTTAGCGTCTAGATACTTAGAGAAAACTCCAAGTGAAGAAAGAATTAAATGCCATGATAGCCCCCAAGCATTATGGCGGAAAGATTTCCGGCAACAATGCTTTAGAAAGACTTATCCATAAAATACTTATGGATCTTACTCCGGCTCTGACTGGACTTTCAGGAACAGCAAGCTCTGCATTACGAGCTGCACAAGAACATTGCTCTACAGCGCCGCGTTACCCTCAGCCAGGCGGAAAAGATCCAGCTATTCAAGCAAGAGAATGCGGATCTAAAAAGCAGCTGTTAGAAGCCCAAGGTTGGTTTCCGACTTTCGTTTGCCTGTAGATTATGTTCCGCATCTCAAACTTGACGTTTACATATCTTTGAGTAGGTGCATCCTCGTCCCTCGCTGCAGCCTCCTCCGAGCTGGAAACTCTGCGCGCCTCCCAGAAGAATCTTGAGGCAAAACTCGCAGAGGCGGAGCAAAAGCTTGCTGAAAAGAACTCGGAGCTTATCCGAAAGGAGGGTGAGCTCGAATTAAAAAGAAAAACTGACAGCGACACCATCCGGAAGCAACAAAAAGAGCTTGGCGGACTCCGAAAATATATGGAGACAACAGAGCAATGCTGGGATTTGCTGAACTCCGACTTCATGGGTATGTCCTTAAAGCTTATAGAGTAGTGCATTTGTTGCGCGTAATGTTGTTACTGAGCAAAAATTGCGTCTTCCAGATCCGCCTGGATACAACGAAGAACGTCGGAGCCAATTCCCGCGCGATGATCTGCTTCAGCTGGCCGGGGAGGATTGCAAGGATCTCAGTTCCGCCTCCCGGAAGATCTGCCACAACCTAAACATTAAGAAGAGACGAACCTGCGACGTTCGCAAGCTGATCAAGAGGATGGATGTGCTTCCGGAGTTGGTGGTGGATCTGCAAGCTTCTTCGGCTCGGGGCGCGGCTGCCATGTCCTTGGCCATGTGCTTGGCGCACAATCCGGAGCTTAACCTTGACCAAGTAACTGCTGGTGTTCCTCCGGACGCGGACGTCGACGCACTGCTGGATGCAGTCAGTGGCTACGACACCCGCATTGCCCGGAGAATTCGCCACGACGAATTTTATGATAAGGAGGTTCTTCCTGCCGACGAGCCCCTTGAAGCTGAGATTCTCAAAGAGCGCGAGGCGGAATCCAGACCTGCCCAATCCGGAAGCCAGTATACCTGGACAAGCTCCAAAGACCAAGGTGGCGCTACAACTCCGGCTGCAGATGAAGAAGAAGATGACGACGATGTCTCCTCACCCGCCAAGGATGCAGAAAAAGAAGCTCCGGCGGCTGATGTCAATGTGGAAACTTCTCCGGCTAAGGAGAAGTAAAAAACTTAGTCCTGCGGAAAAAACAATGCATCATTTTGGCCCCGAGAGGGTTTGTAATATAACTTTAAATTCTTAAGTAGTTAGAGACGAAACATGTATGCATGGGCGGAAATAACTTATCCTGCTATCCGTTTAATATTATTTGCATGTTTCGTTTTGTTTGAAAGTAAGTGCTGGTTTTATGTTTTCCGGCTTGCCCACTTGACCTTCCACGAGCCGGAGGACCATTAGCCGGAAACGCTCGCCAGCGGCGATGAAGCCCAATGGCGTCCGTCAATAACCGCGGAAACAAGCACCCAGCATAGGTACCGGAAATCGCTACCAGGAATCCGTGAGTTTGCAACGGAAAAATTTCCACCAGAAAACTTAAACTTGCGTCCAGAAAAGGACGATTTTGAAAATCACAACTTTCATACACGCCTAGGCGGAAATATCCAGCTCTGCGGTTTTAGTAGGAAAACATACACGATCTAAAAATGAACACGTAAAGGAGGTAATAGACTCAAAGAGTGAACCAAATGCTTTATTTCATTGATCACGTATAACTTATTATAGAGTATGTAACTCGGAAAATTTGTACTAAGGGTGGAAAGGACGTAGCTGTGCAATGTTCCAGGGGCGATCTGTTTCGTCGTATATGTCATCCGGATCCTCTCTCTTGCATTTCCGGTGCCAGTTAGCAGGTATGTCTTTTAACTCCTGGAAATGAACAAGGTAGTATGATCCATTGTGAAGTACTTTGCTAACGACAAAGGGTCCTTCCCATGGAGATTGCAGCTTATGGTCTTTCACCTGACGAAGGCGGAGGACCAAGTCTCCGGCCATGAATGAGCGATTCCGGACTCGACGGCTATGATAGCGTCGGAGCTTCTGCTGGTATATGGTGGAGCGTTGGTCAGCTAAATTCCGAGCCTCTTCTATCAGGTCCACAGATAGCTGTCTGGCCTCGTCAGCAGTTTCTTCATTATAGGCGGAAACTCGTGGGGAATCGTGGATGATGTCGGAGGGGAGGACGGCTTTGGATCCGTATACTAGGAAGAACAGAGTGAATCCGGTTGACCTGTTAGGGGTAGTTCGTAAACTCCACAAGACAAAATCTAACTCATCAGCCCAAGCTCCAGCTGCGCGTCGCATTGGTTCTTCAAGGCGTGGTTTAATTCTTGATAATATGAGACCGTTAGCCCTTTCGACCTGACCATTGGATTGTGGATGGGCCATAGATGCAAGGTCAAGCCTAATCCCTACGTCATCGCAATAATCCTTCAATTCTCCCTGCGCGAAATTTGTGCCGTTATCAGTGATTATGCTGTGTGGGATGTCGTATCTCACAACGAGGCTGCAGACGAATTTTAGTGCCGTAGCACCATCAGATTTTCTCACTGGCTTTGCCTCGATCCACTTACTGAACTTGTTAACAGCGACCAAGAGGTACTCAAAACCGCCAGGAGATGATTTCTTTAGTTTACCAACCATATCGAGCCCCCAGACCGCAAATGGCCAGGTGATAGGGATGGTCTTCAGCTCTTGGGCTGGAGCGTTTGATTGAGTAGCGTAGTACTGGCAACCTCGCCAGGTCTTCACTAGCTTGTCAGCATCTTCTTTAGCTGTGAGCCAGTAAAATCCAAGCCGAAAAGCTTTTGCAACGAGTGACCTGGGGGCGGCATGGTCCCCGCAATCCCCTGCGTGGATCTCTCTGAGGATTTCAATGCCATCTTGATTGGAGACGCACTTGAGAAATACTCCTGTTGCGCTTCGTTTTTAGAGCTTTCCATTAACAATCGTGTAGGATCTTGCTCGTCTGATGATCTGTCGTGTGAGGACCTCGTCCTATGGCAACTTCTGGTCGATGAGGTAGTCCAGGAAGGGCTGTGTCCAGGCCGGAGTGATGACCATCACTTCCCTAGCCGGAGATACTGCCACCTCTGGGTTTTCCGGGTTAGCGCCCTTTACCGAGGGTATCCGTAAATGCTCCAAGAAAATACCAGGCAGAATTGGTTTCCTGCCAGATCCGAGCTTGGACAGCATATCTGCCACTGCGTTGTCGTCTCTTCTGACGTACTTGACTTCGTATCCGAGGAAGCATTTTGTGATCTCGTCAACTTCGTCTCTGTAAGCCGCCATGACGGAGTTTCTGGCGTTCCAGGTTCCGGCTACTTGCTGTGCCACCAGGTCGGAATCTCCGCAGCAAATAATGTACTTGATCCCTATCTCCTTAGCGATGCGCAGTCCGTGTAGTAGAGCCTCGTATTCCGCCATGTTGTTTGTAACTTCGAAGTGGATCCGCGTAACGTACCGCAATTCTTCTCCGGTAGGGGACTTCGTGGTGACTCCGGCTCCCGAGCCTTGATGCTGCTTGGATCCATCGAAGTGCATAACCCATGTCTCTCGGTTCGGGCTCCAGATTTGTATCCGGAGCTTCGTCCAATCTGCGACAAAATCTGCCAAGATCGGGGACTTGACCGCAGTCCCGGCTTTGTAGTTGATGTCGAAGGCGGATAATTCAATGCCCCATTTTGCTGTGCGTCCTGTTGCGTCAGCGTTATTGAGAATCGTTGACAGCGGAGCTTTGCTCACGACTGTTACTGGATGCTCCTGGAAGTAGTGTCTCAGCTTCCTGCTACCTAGGAACACTCCATAGGCTAGCTTTTGAAAGTGAGGATATCTTTGCTTGGATTCCGTAAGCACTTCGCTAATGTAGTAAACTAGCCTTTGGACTCCATACCCGTGCCCTTCTTCCTGACGCTCCACCACGATGACGAGGCTGATGACTCTGTTGGTAGCTGCCAGGTAAAGGAGCATTGGCTCTGACTCTTCTGGCGCTGCTAGGATAGGTGGGGAAGTGAGTATTTCCTTCAACCCTTGAAGTGCTACATCTGCTGCCTCGTCCCAGACAAATTTGTCTGTTTTCTTCAATAGCTTGTACATGGGTAGCGCCTTCTCGCCAAGACGGCTAACAAACCTGCTGATTGCTGCAACACAACCAGTTAGTCGTTGCACATCTTTGAGACAAGTTGGCCTTTTGATGCACATGATTGCCTTGATTTTCTCCGGGTTAGCTTCAATTCCCCTGTTAGAGACAATGGAGCCAAGGAGTTTTCCGGCTGGAACGCCAAAGACGCACTTCAGCGGATTCAACATCATCTTGTACCGTCGGAGATTCTCAAAGGTTTCTGTGAGGTCACTGATCAAGTCGGATCCTTTCCGGGTCATGACCGCGATGTGGTCGACGTAGGCGTGTACGTTCCGGCCAATTTGGTCCTTCAGGCACCGCTGCATCGTACGTTGGTAGGTGGCACCTGTGTTTTTCAAGCCAAAGGGCATAGTAACATAGCAGTAAGTGCCAAATGGGGTGATGAACGAGGTCGCCTTTTGGTCGGACTTCTTCATCTGGATCTGGTGATACCCGGAATATGCGTCAACAAACACAGAAGTTCCGCCCCTGCCGTCGAATCAATGACTTGGTCAATGCGCGGCAGGGGAACGGATCCTTCGGACAATGCTTATTCAAGCCGGAGTAATCGATGCACATTCTTAGTATTTCAGAATTCTTTTTGGGTACAAGGACGGGATTTGCGACCCAATCAGTATGGATAACTTCTACTACAAAACCTGCCTCTAGTAACTTTGCTAATTCCATTCCTATGGCGCGGAGTTTCTTATCTCCAAAGCGTCGCATAGCTTGCTTCACCGGTTTAGCCCCCGGGTTTATGTTGAGGTAGTGCTCGGCGAGTTCCCTTGGTACTCCGGACATGTCAGAAGGCTGCCATGCGAAGATGTCCATGTTAGCGCGGAGGAACTCGACGAGCGCGTCTTCCTATTTGGGGTCCATGTTGGCTCCGACCGAGACCTGCTTGGTAGCGTCCCCTTCCTTGAAGTTGACTTTCTTGGTCTCTATCGCGGCCTTGAAGGAATTTTTCTGTTCGGAGATCTGTTTCTTGGTGGTCTGCATTTCAGTCGGATCCACCGCGGCTCTGTAGCCTTTCAGCTCCTCTCCAGATATCACAGACTCTGCGAAAGCGGCTTCACCCAGCTCGCACTCATGAGCCTTTTTGTAGTCTCCGGATACGGTAATCATACCATTAGGACCCGGAATCTTGAGCTTGTTGTAGATGTAGCACGCTCTAGCGTGAAACTTGTGGTAGGTGGGCCTGCCGAAGATGACATGACAGGAGCTCTTGAAAGGCACGACCTCAAACGTGATCATCTCTTCGCGGAAATTATTAATGTCGCCGAAGGCCACGGGAAGTCTGATGCTGCCGAGGGAATTTGCCTTTTTACCCGGAACCACGCCATGAAACTTAGTGTTGCTGTGTTTAAGCTGCTCCTTGGTAAGGTTCATCCGCTCCAGAATCTCCAGGTACATGATGTTCAAGCTGGCTCCGCATCCATGAGGCACTTGGAGAAGTCATAGCTGTCGATGCGGGGACTTACAACCAAGGCGTAGCACTCTTTCGACACAATGGTAGGATGATCTTGCCTATCAAACGTGCACGGGACTTCCGACCACCTGACATACTGCGGCACAGCTGGAACTATGGCGTTCAGGATCCGGAAAGCCGACTTGCTTGCGCGGACTGTTGGGGTTCCGAGGAAGGTGTGGTACGCGCCTACACTCTTTTTGCCAAAGGGGTTGGATTTAGTTGCGGATCCGTCTTTGAGGTCTGGCGAAACATCATCCTCATCCATTGCCTCGGAACTGTCTTCCTCTTTGTCCTTGTTCTTGCCCTTGCCTCCTTTGCCGCGTGGGCGGTGCTTCCGGGCTCGCTTGTATCCTGCTTACGGGTCATTTTTCAGATCGTTGACCCACTTGCAATTGCGGTTAGTGTGAGTGGAATTTCCTGTAGCCGGATCCAGATGGACCAGGCAGGGCATGTCTCTGTACTCTTCGTAAGTTTGGGGGGCGCGGGATCCGGAAGCGGTGACCTCGTCACTACGCTGCTGGCCCCTGCCGGCTCCCCCTCCGCGACCACGGCCTCTTCCACCTCCTTGACCTCCGCGCTGAAAAGCTACGGCGACCATCTCCGATCCGCCATTCTTCTGGTCATCAGGTGGATTCTTCCGCTTAGTGCCGCTGGTGTTACCGTTATCATGGTTCTTCTTTTGCTGATGCAGGGGAATTGTTGTGGCTGCGAGATCTCCACCTGCATCATCATCGGTGGCAGTGTGATCGCTGGCAATGGAGATCATGTCATCCAAAGTCAGTTTGTTTGCGTTAGCCAAGCAGGTGAGCTTGTGCCGCAGCAATCCTCCTCTTTGTAGTCCACCTATAAAGGCGTGCATAGCCGTGGTGTGATCAACATTTTCACACTCGTTCCTGGTTGCTAGCCATCGGGTGAGGAAGTTCCTTGATGTTTCACCCTTCTTCTGGATACATGCCTGTAAATCGCTTGTCATGGCAGGTCTCTTGTAGGTGCCCCTGAAGTGCTTTTCGAAGGCAGTCTTCAGGTCAAACCAGCAAAAGATGGAATTCTTCTCGAGGTCGCTGAGCCAGATCCGGGCTGGGCCCACAAGGTACAGCTGAAGCATGCGGCAGGCGATATTAGGGGTTTCTCCGGCAAAGGTTACTGCATTATAGTAATCCTCAATCCAGGTATCCGGCCTTTCCGTGCCATCATATGTCTTCAGGTTTCCGGGTAGCTTGAGGTTCATCCTTGGCGTTGGTTCCTCTCGAATCGTCCAGCCAAAGCATTTTGGGCCTATGTAGTCAGTTTTGTATTTATTGAGACGTTCCCGCGCGTCACGCGGGCCGTGACAGGGGGATTTTGAGCGAGAGCGAGATCTCCGGCCGCCGCCTCCGCCTCCACCTCCGCCTCCACCGCTAGGTGGTGGTGAGGGAGATCTGCGAGAGGGCCGATGCGACCTTTTGCTTCCGCCGTCTGACTCTCCCCGCCCTTCGCGATGTTGACTCCGGCTTCGATGGCTGCCTTCGTCGTTCCGGCTTCTGCGAGGCTCCGGGTCACGCTCCTCGTTCCGACTCCTCCTAGGCTCGGGTTCTCGATCGTTGTTCCGGCTTCGGCGGGGTTCCGGCGTACGCTCTCTGTTCCTCGGAGGTGGCACGTTGTCACGGATGTTGATTCCACCTGGACCATGAGGCCTGGTGTTTCCGACTAGACTACGGCGGCGAGGAAGTGGAGAACGCGGGTATCCGTTGGGTGGAGGTGAGGGATTCCGGTACTTGTTCCTACCAGTGTACATTGCATCCTTTCCCTTCTTCGGATCTGACGGAGGTGTCTTTGATGGTACAGGGATTGGATTTGGGTGTTCTCTGGTTTTCCCTCTGCGTTCCGAGGATACGGTTCGCGATTCGTCATTGCGATGGCGATTGTCGTAGGCGTCCTTCTGCGCGGTAGAGATGCAATGATCCGGGTTGGATTCCAACTTGCGCGAAGTATCTGCCTTGCTCTGCTGCTTCATTGCTGAGGCAACGAGCGTACGGACGTAGTCGATGTCGATCTCCTCGGTCTTTTTCTTCAAGATCTCCGCAGCCTTCTTCATGTTATCCTTTGGAGTGGCGAGCGGCTGCTGCTCAGTCGGAGTTGCGAAGGTGATCTTGCGGGGAGTTACAGCTTCTCGCCGGATCTTATCGACCTCCTGGTTGAGCCTCGGTGATCTTGTCCTCCCAATGCTTCCGGAGTTGTTGGACTTTCACCGGTGATTCGTCCACCTCACGCTCTCGCTTGAGAAAATTGTCCACGAAGTTCGCGGCCTCCTTCCTCTCATCTAGCATTGCTGCTGCGGTGGTGGCAAACTTTTTGGCTGTGGCCAACATCTCCTGCCTTTTGGCTTCTAGAGCCTCTGCATTTGCTGCGTCATCAGGGGTGATTGGTTTGTTGAGGATGTCTGAATGTGCGATTGCATCCATGCCTGCTTGCTCAACCAGTTCTTCTGGGGACATGACTTCCTTGTGCGGACGTTCCCGCGAGAGCGGAGATCCTGCACGGGATGGCTGTGGGTCGGAGTGGGTGTTTTCATCCTCTGATTCCCGTTGATCCAGTGCCGCCAAGGTTGCGAGAACCTGTTTAGGCTGGGCGGATTCAACTTCGGGCTGATCACCGTATCCGTATTCCTTCACCTTGCGATCGAACTCTTCAGTATCCATGGAGGGGGCATCCCCGAAAATTGGGCTTAGGTTACCCAGGATCGATTCTTCAGCCGGAGCACTGCTTTCTCCGACAACCTCCTGCTGATCCGGAGCAGCGTTATTTTCCGGTTCCTCAACCTGCATGGGGCCCGCTCCGACTTCCTGAGGGGCGGCTCCTGCGGTATGGGCTAAGAAGTGTACAAAGTGACACCTTTGCTTCTCTAACACCTGGGAGACCCAGGCGGATTTGCATTGGTCTTCCACCTTTGTTTCCTGCTCAGGGGCGGATTGGGTGGGTTTTGATTTTTCCAGATCTAAGGCGGAATCTTCGCTGGCAAGTTCCTGCATCTCAGATCGGATCTTCGCGACAGCGTCCTGCTCAGCGGCGGTCGCGCAGCGCTACTTACCAGCGCGTTCCCGTCGGAGTCGACGGTTTCGCCGATGAAGATGTGTATGCCGCCAACTGGGACGATGGAGAGCTTGACGGGGTTTGTCTTAGCCGGAATCCAGCACTCATCCGGAGGGACGATCAGAAGGTTTCCGGCGTAGAGGACGCGCCCCACAGCGATGGTGTCGTCGTAGCTTCCCATGGCGGAACCCTCCCTGTTCCGGCCTCCAGACGCCGCTGGCCCCACGGTGGGCGCCAACTGTCGTTGCCTAATCGACGGTGCCTCGGAGGAGGGATCCTCACGAGGGGGAGAAGAAGTAGGGGCCATAGGGCGGAGTGCACACGGGACGATGGTATGCGATTTACCCAGCTTCGGAACATATGCACGATGACAGGGCCTACTGCTGCTTGTCTGGAATTATCTGGGCGCTTTCGCGTTGTTACAATGAGTTGTGGTTGTGCCTCTAGGGCTCCCGGGATCCGGCTTATAAAGGCGTACGGATCTAGGCTTTACACGGAGAGTCCTAGCCAGAATACAAGTTGCCTAACTACGGTACAATGTCTTGCCGTGTACGTCAAGGTTCCGCCTTCCTCCTAGTACGTGCTGGATCCGGATACTTCATGGGCCGTCACGGATCCGGCCTCCTTCGTAGGTCGGTTGGGATCCGGCTTCCTGTTCCTGGGCTAGACTTCATCCTTCAGGATCTTCAGCAACTGGGCCGCCCGATGGGCCACATGCCACATCACCATCTGTGGACCACCCGGGCTTGCCGGATCTAGGCCATGCCGTTGATATACCCATAAAGTATACCCACAACACTTATGCTCAATCTTTTAAAGAAAATGAAGAGATACTACCTAAATCTAAGGTGGCGTTTCAAACTCCTATTGCTATTGCAAAGCGAGCTATAAAACTAACCTTCACAGGAGATAAGAGTCAAACTGCTATGTGAAATCTACATGCTATTGAAGATCTATGTTCTTTATTTAAATTGGTTGATGTTCCTCATGATAATGTCAAGAGGAAGTTATTATATCTTTGTCTTTCTGGTAATGCTCGCATATGGTTTAGATTTCTGGAAGTTAAATACCGTCTTGACTGGGAATTATTGAGGAAGGCCTTCTATACCAAGTTCTATATTCCTAAAGAAGCTTATGATGATCGTTGTCACATTTATAATTTTTGGCCTCATGTTGGAGAAAGTATTGCTCAAGATTGGGGGAGGCTTAGTGAACTCATCCGTAAGAATCCTTGTCATGGTATTCCTGATAGTCTTATATTGATAAACTTCTTTGTGAGGCTACCCCAACATCATAGGAATTTTCTGGATAATTCATCTGAAGGGAGTTTTACGGATAGAACTCAACAAGAAGTAAGGAATTTATTGGATACTATTGCTAATAATTCAGCTACATGGGATATTGATGAAGGTAACGAGCGTCGTTTCGAATTTGAATATGCATGTGTAGAGAATTTCTCTACTACTATATTGTTTGAAGAATTAAAGAATAA
Source organism: Lolium rigidum (assembly GCF_022539505.1). Lineage (NCBI taxonomy): Eukaryota > Viridiplantae > Streptophyta > Magnoliopsida > Poales > Poaceae > Lolium > Lolium rigidum. Next base: position 116,552,829 of record NC_061511.1, read on the forward strand.
GTTTGGTCTTGATCCTCATATTTTAGTAAAAATTTCAAAATATTTTGCTAACCATTTGAATGTTCTTAAGAAATGATTTAAAGTTTTTACTGAACCTCTTAAGGATTCACCATATATTGCTAAAGTTTAGAAATAGGTTAAGCAAGCTTCCTCTAATATTATAGAAGAATATGTGGAATATCCTCCATATCCAAACAAGGTGAAGGAAAATTTACTCACCACTGGTGCAAATAGGAGTGCTAGAAGATGTCATGAACCTTATGAATAAATTACTATGAAGCCTAAAATTTTGGCCATCAAAGAATTAAATGAAGACACTCCTTGTGATGTCTATTTATGCGAAGATTTCACGAAGGTAATTCAAGGTAATACTGTTAGAGTTGGTAAATCTATTATATCTTGTGATATTGGAACTTCATGTTATCATGGTATTTGTGATATTGTAGAAAGTATAAGTGTGATACCATAATCTCTACATCTCGAAATCAAGCCTGATATTGATCCCATATGATGGTGTAATGGGACCCATGGTATGCACGATTACGCCGCGACGCGCAAGGGCTCCAGCTCACAATCTCTAAGATGCTTCCTTGGCAAGCAGTCTAGGTATGACTCATGGTGAAAACTATTTAAACTATGTTGAGATTTACCTTGTGACGTAGGACACCCAGTGGAGAACAAACGCTCCTAGACAAAGGCGAGTCTGGACGAACAGACATGACACGGAGAGCAGGACAAACTGAGCGAGGACCTACCCTTGGAATTCCTCCAGGGAGCATCCGGCACAGAAGAGAAGCAGCCGAGCAAAGGCGTGGCTTGGACTGCCCCAGGAAGGACTCTGGAGCCTCTTCTCCTTGGCCAGGCGAGGCTAGGGAGTAGGAGACAGCTGGGATCGATTGGACGTGTCAAGACTTGCGTGGGGAACAGTCGAGGCGTATGCACCCCTGCGGGCCATCATGGCGCAGACCGACAGAGGCCTGCGCCACGGACAGGAGTCATGCCATCATCACGAGCGTTAGCGCACCTCTCGTGGCCATCCATTGGCCACGCGCACCACCCATCTGCCCGTCGCCCGCGTGGCTCCATCCGATTGAGCCAGGGAACGCTCTTGGGCAGTGCTCGAGCGAGCCGTTGAGACCACTTCTGGACTTATATAAGCCGGAGTTCAACAGAAGACAGAGAGTTCTTTTTGGTCAGTTAGTATCGACATGAGAGAAGTGATTCCTTCTTTCGAGTCATTGGAGATCAACAGTTAGAGTTGGTTAGAACACGCTTGAGTCCGGTTCGAGAGACAAGAGAGAACGGAGGATAGAGAAAGCTTGAGACTTGTTCTTGACAACGTCAAGGCCAATATTGAGTTAGAGAAAGTGAGCAAAAGAAATAGGAAGACCGGGAGGAGTAGGAGCTGATCAAAGCGTCCTCCCGACACCTGAGAGTTCATCACCTTTGTACTTTGTGCATCCAAGATAACCCACCAAAGCAGGACATAGGGCTGTTAGCCAAAGGGCGACCTGAACCTGGGTAAAAAATGATCGTGTGTGCTTTGTGTATGTTCTTCCTCCGCCTAGGAATGATCCTAAGGCAGCATTGAGGCCAAAACGCCTTTGTGCCCACTAACCAACAAGAAATGGGGGTGTGTTCATCCCGGTGTCCGCGTAGGCGAGACGCAACATCTGGCACGCCAGGAAGGGGGGCACTCATGCTTCGACATCAACAATCTTCATCGTCTTCAACAAAGATCACGAACACTCTCGACTTCACCACCGTGATCCTTATCGGCTGCTTCAACATCATCCATGGCGCCGACGAGGAACAAACGGATGAAGTTTGCCTACGCCACCACCAGGGCGAGGCATACAGATGGACGAAGTTTGCCTACGCTAATGTTATCGTCCCGACGTGGGCCTGGGGGCTCTCCGCTGGGCCATGCGGTCGGGTAGGCAAAGGAACCCCATGTATGTTTGACTCCTACGTCCCATGCGGACAAGTTGTAGTTGGTAAGGCAAGCGCGATGGCCTAGTTGGTGAAAGCCTGGGAGTTTGTCGCTGGATTGGCGACGAGAGAGGGAAGCTACGGGTGCGGGTGTGCTCGAGCCTCCAGCCTGAAGTCCCCATGTGACTCGAAGTCACCCCTTTGTATCGGTCATGCAAAATTGCGAAATTTCGGTTATGTTATCAGGATCAAAAAGGCCCAGGGGTACCATGGGCAAATCAGTGTGCTCTGGATTGACCTAGGAGCGAGAGTATCAAAGGGACATAGATATTTGCACGAACATGTAAAGGGTGGCTCCGTATAGGAGTATGATAGGGTGGAGGGAGAAAGTATAGCTATCTTATAAGGCTGCTCATAGTGGAGAGTAACTTAGACTAGTAACATATGTTATGTTACTAGTCTAAGTTACTACCTTCATAGTGGGTAGTAACTTAGATGTGGTTTCATGCAATGTCTCATTAATTATGTTGTAGACTCATATTGCTTTGGGGTGTGTGATGTTATGGTAACATAGCTAGTTACCACCTCATTCTCTTTCTTCATTTATTGTTATGCCATGTCACCAAAATGTCTTGGGTTGTGTGATGTTACCACCTATGTTACCCCCACTATGAGCTTGAAGCTTGGATGCGTGCGTCCGTGCGGCGATGCTCGCATCATGCTTGATCGCGACCAGCTCCTACATCCGGTGCTCCACCTTCGCTCCTTACTCGGAGGCGCATCGGTATGTGTCTTGTCGAGCCGCCTCTGCGACGGCCAGTGCTTGGCGAGCCTCACATAGCTGGGCCTGGAGACGCTCCTCCCGCTGGAGGGACACCAGGCAAGCTACTTGTGCCTCCTCAGCGTGATGGCCCGCTCACATAGCAAAGGTCGTAGAGGGGACAGCGCTCACGCCGCAATGGGAGGACGTAGGGCAGGAGCAGAAGGATATCCGGCACGATGATGAATGGTTGGGATCTGTAGATGGCATATGGGGACATGGATAACGTTTCGGGTGTACGGACACCCTTGGGCGATTGGTGTGGCGATTTTGGTGGCGATTTCGGGGCGGACGGCGCGCCGCCGCTCCCACCGGAGCTGCCGATGACGCCGCCGCTGGCCGACGCTGAGAGGAGGCAGGGGCCCTCCTCTGCGCCGGCAGCGACGCGGCCCGGGTGGAGATTCTGGGTCCTTGCGTCGGACTCGGAGGCGGACGGCGAGGAGGCCTGCTCGGACCCTGGGGAGGGTTCAGAGCCCTCTGTTGCGGAGTTCCGGCGGCGCCCCAGGCCAGCCACGCTAGCGAGCTTCATCTCGTTAGCGGAGGAGCAGGGTGGAACGCTCCGGCATGGCAGGCGGCGGGCGTTTGCGCCGGGGGGCAAAGGGTCCCGCTTCTCCGGTGGTTTGGCGCCGCGCTTCCGACGTCTGGGAGATGCCGGAGGTCTGGGAAGACGGGCGAGCGGCGCCCGGATCCCTCCCCAACGAGGACCGGCGCGGTCGACTCCGGGGCAGGTGTGCCCGGCGGTGGCGGCGCGCCACGGCGGCTTCCGGGAGGAGCGGCGGCCGCCAGATCCGGATGGGGAGGAGGCTCCCGTGCAGGTGGCCGCGGCTGGGCCGGCCCATCCACTGCTGCTGTTACTTCCGGAGGCGCGGCCTAGCAGGCCTCAGCTGATGGGCCTTCCTCGGGTGGTCGAGCCCATCCAGCTGTCCAGCTTTCCCTCGGGCTTGGAGGGAGGTCTCCTGGAGTGGGCCCGGCCCATCGAACCCGGGTCGGCCCGGTGGTTGGGGTCTAAATGGCTGTGGATGACGAAAGGGTGCACTGATCCATCTCTAGGGTTCCCAGCGAGAGAGTCTGAGTCGCGGCGGCGCATCTTCCGCACTCTCAGACGCTGTCCTTCCCCAACCCCTCTCTCCAGATCTTACGCGGCGGCGGTGGTGATGGGGTGTGACGGGCGCGACGGCCGGGAGGGGAGAGATGGATACGGAGACGGGAGGAACAAGCGCAGGATGAACGGATATGAGGAAGGCGCATCGTGGAGGCAGGACGGTGGCGGCCGAGGCGGCCGGTATCAGGAGGAGGGCTACCAGCGGTTCCCGGACCAGGGTCGGGAGGACTGGGGTTCGCCGCCACCCTGGTGGCGGGAACGTGAAGAGGAGAAGGAGCGCGAGCGCGCTAGGAAGAAGAAGCCGGCGGAGGTTACAAGGGCACGGGGCCAGAACCAGCAGCAAGGTCGCCGGGGCGGAGGAGCAGGCGGCCAGGGAGGCAAGGCCAAAGCTCCTGCCCAGGGCGGCGGTGGCTCGTCCGGGGCGCCACAGCCCCCAAAGGAGAAGGTCAAGGGCAAGCTTGGGTCGGCAGGGACTGCGAACGGTGGGGAATGTTTCCGGTGCAGCCGGGAGGGTCACTTCCAGTCGGAGTGTACTTTCGACCCCATATGCGTCCTTTGCAGCAACGAGGGGCACAACTCTGCCAACTGCCCTACTAGGGGCAAGCCCTTGATCCTCCAGACCATGGGACACGCTATCACTGGGGGTGGCTTCTTCAACATCGACGTTGAGCCACTCCAACATAAGAGCAAGGAGGGGCAGTTCGCGGCGGTCATTCGGTTTGATGAAAAACCCCTGACTGAGGCGCAGCTGTCCAATGAGCTGAAGAATCTGCTTGATGACCTTTGGGATTGGCAGGTGGTCAAGCTCTCGGACTCAGAGTTCTCGGTCCACTTCCCCTCGCGGGAGACGCTCCTCATGTGGACTCGCAGCGGAAGGCTCTTCCTTCCCCTCAGCGAGTCCAACACCTCCATCCGTGAGGCGTTTCTCGGGCCGAGGCCGTCCAAGGCACTGCCTACGGTGTGGGTTCAACTGACAGGGCTGCCGAGTGACATGATTGAAAAGGAACGGCTCATGGCGGGTACTACGATGATCGGGAGGCCGGTGGATGTGGATGAGCTATCTCTGAAGAAGCACTTGACGGAGCCGGTGCGGATCCGCTACCAATGCCGGTACCCGGAGAGGATCAAGGGGTCGGTCCAACTCTTCGTCAATGGGGAACCTTTTACCATTGGCGTCCAAGCGGAGCTGGGGCGTGGTACTGGTGGATCCGGGGGCTCTCCGCCTCCCAAGCCCCCGGCTAGACACGATGAGCCGGAGGATGCTGACTCGGAGGAGGAGGAATGTGAGCCTTGGAACCGCCACAGCAGGAAGAACAAGGACCAGCAAGGCAAGGACAAAGACTCGAGCCGCCCAGCCGCCGAGGGTGGTGGCAAGGGGGTTTCTACGCTCGCGGCGGTGCTCGGCTCCTTCAGCGCCCCACAGCTGAGCAAGGGCAGCGGCTTGGGCTTCAACCAGTATGGGTCCAATTTGGACGCCATGCAGCTGGGGCCGATCGAGGACGTTCGTGCCCCGCAGCTGGTCGTCTCCGGGCAGGTGGGTGCCATGGAGGTCGAGGCCATGGAGGTGGAGGGGCTGCGATCTACCCTGCAGGGCTCTGACGCGGCGTTGGTGTCTGGGGACACGGAGAACCAGGCCACCGACCCAGTCTCCTCTTGGCTGCTGGATAGCCCGACTAAGGAGGTGCTGGGGAGTCCCTCGCTGCTGTCTGCTGGGGCGGCGACGGAGGCGAGTGTGTTAACTGATGATCTTGGCGACAAGGAGGACGCGACCATGGACCAGGACCTGCAGGAGGACTACGGCAAGACCGGTGACACCTTGCGTAGGGAGGCGACGGCGTCGCTGTCGATGGCGAAGGGCAAGCGGACCAAGGTGGTGGTGGTCGGGGTGGACAACAGAAGATCGGGGGTGCGCAAGAGCGGCAGGTTCAAGGGAGCGGCAGCCGGGGCATCCACCCTGGAGAGGGCGCAACGCTTGACGGCGGAGAGGAACCTGGAGACTCCGTCCAATGCTGGTAAGTCCGATGACTTTTCTGTTCTTGATGTTCTTCCAGACGTGCATCTATCTTCTGTTATCAAGGACAGCTGTGTGGTTTTCACCCCCGGTGCGGGCTCGCCGAGGGAGGCTCTTTCGTTGCTTCGAGCCGAGGAGGAGGCTCGGTCGGCCATCGCCGCCAAGGCCTTGCAAATCCAACGCCAGGCCGAGGATCTGGCGGCCAGGGAGGCTGCGGAGCTAGCGGCCAGGGAGGCTGCTGCTCCTATCGTCGACACCGGGGCTGCGCACCCGGTGGTACATACGGCTGGGGACTCGGTGTTACCGCTGGAGCCCTCGTGCAGCTCTGGGAGAGCTGGCTCGGGTCCGGTTCCCGTTGGGATGGGGCAGAACCAGGCAGGCCAAAGGGAGGCCTCACCAGGTTTGGTGCCGCCCACCACAAGGGGCCGGCCTCGTCGTGCTAAGAGCTCGTCGCTCTCGGTGAGGAAGGGGAGCACCAAACGTAAGACGGTTAAATGAGAGCCCTCATTTATAATATTCGTGGGTTCGGACAGTTGGGACGCCGAACTCAACTAAAGGATTATATTAGGGATAACCGGCTGGATATCATTGGGCTCCAAGAGACCATACGGCCCGACTTTTCCACGGCCGAACTTCGGTCCTTGGAGTTTGGTGGTCAGTTCATGTGGAACTGGCTGCCGGCGGAGGGGCGTTCAGGGGGAATGCTTCTGGGTTTCCGCGATGACAGCTTTGATGTGGGTGCTTGGAAGACGGGGACCTTCTTCATTAGTGCTTCCATTTTGCAACGTAATAACATGATGAAGTGGTGTTTCATGCTTGTGTACGGCCCGGCAGATCATGGGAGATCTGACGAGTTTCTCCGCGAACTGGCTAGGGAGGTGGACGCCAGCCCCTTCCCGGTGGTCCTAGCGGGAGACTTCAATCTCATCCGCGGTGCCAGCGATAAAAACAATTCCAACATCTGCTGGCCTCGGGTCCGGAGGTTTAATGATGCGATCGCCGCTATGTCCTTACGGGAGGTTGCTAGGGTCGGAGCTCGGTACACCTGGACCAACAAACAACTTAATCCAATACGCTGTGTCTTGGATCGGGTTTTTGTTTCACCCACCTGGGAGGCGGCGTTCCCGCTTTGTTCGCTTTCGGCCATCACACGGATTGGATCGGATCACAACCCCCTGCTGCTGAGCAGCGGGGAGGACACCCCTACACGTCAGTCGAGATTGTTTTTCCAATCCTGGTGGTTCCAGGTGCCTGGCTTTGGGGATAGCCTCGCTGGAAAACTCTCGGACTTCCTGTCCAACTATGGGCCACATAGGGGGAGCATTGATCTGTGGCAATTCGTTGCTAGACATGCTCGCACCTTCTTGAAGGGCTGGGGAGCCAACCTGGGGAAGGAGAGACGGGAGTTCAAGGCCAACCTCCTGGCTCAGGTCGCAGACCTAGAAAAGCTGGCAGACCAGTCAGGCCTAGATGAGGAGGGGTGGGCCCTCCGCTATCATCTGGAGGACCAGCTTGTGTGGATGGACAAGGTCGAGGAGGAATATTGGCGTCAGCGTAGCAGGGTGCAATGGACGCTGAAAGGGGACTCGGGCACTGCGTATTTCCATGCCATTGCCAATGGCCGCCGCAGGAAATGTGCGATCCCGAGGCTCATCACGGCCTCAGGGGAGGTTGAGGAGCAGCAAGCTTTGATGGAGCACATTTACGCTTTCTACCAGGGCTTAATGGGCTCCGCCGGGGAACCAAGGGCGTTTGGTCTTTCCCCGAACCTCTGGGACGAGGACAAAAGGATCTCGTTGGAGGAGAACCAGGAGCTTGAGCTTACTTTCACTGCGGACGAGCTGGAGGAAGTTCTCCTTAGTATGAAGCCAGACTAGGCTCCTGGACCGGATGGGTTCCCGGTCCTCTTCTTCAAAAGATTCAGGGGAATCTTAAAGGCGCCAATCCTACTGCTCCTCAATGATTTTGTTCTGGGGAGGGTGGATGTGGCGAGGCTTAACTTTGGGATTATCTCCCTGATCCCGAAGGTTAAGGGGGCTGACCGCATTAAACAATTTCGTCCCATTGCTCTCATTAACGTTATCTTTAAGTTTGTGGCTAAGGCATATGCGATTATACTTGCGCCGCTAGCTCATAGGACGATCGACCGCAGCCAATCGGCCTTCATCAAAGGCAGATGCATCCATGAGGGCGCGCTTTCCCTCCATGAGATTGTTCACGAGCTTCGAGTTAAGAAGCAGAAGGGTCTGCTTCTTAAGCTCGACTTCGAGAAGGCCTATGATCGTGTCAACTGGGAATTCCTGAGGGAGGTGTTGACCTTTAAGGGCTTCTCTCCGATGATTGTCCATCGGCTCATGCAACTGGTCAAGGGTGGCCAGACTGCGATTAATGTTAACGGAGAAGTGGGACTCTTCTTCCGTAATGCCCGAGGGGTGCGTCAGGGAGACCCCCTCTCCCCCATTCTGTTCGACTTTATGGTGGACGGGCTCGCCGCTATCCTTTCTAAGGCAAGCTCGGCTGGGCACTTGGTGGGCCTTGTCCCACATCTCATCCCAGGGGGGGTGACCCATCTTCAGTACGCGGACGACACGATGATTATGATTGAGCCCTCGAGTGTGGGGGTCGCGAACCTCAAACTCCTGCTCTTATGTTTTGAGAACATGTCGGGCCTTAAAATCAACTTTGACAAGAGTGAGGCGATTGTGACAGGGGTCACGATCGAGGAGTAGCTAAGGGTTGCGAATGCTCTTAACTGCAAGATGGGCACTTTTCCCATCAAGTACTTGGGGCTGCCGATTAGCGACAAGCCGCTACGGGTTAGGGACTGGGGCTTCCTCCCGGAAAAAGTGGGACATAGGGTTGACCCATGGCAGGGCCTCTTTCTGGCTTCCGGCGGGAGGCTGGAGCTCACAAACTCTTGTCTGTCCAGTTTACCCATGTTCGCCATGAGCCTGTATCTGCTCCATGACTCCACTCACAAAGCCATGGACAGGTCCAGGGCCCGCTTCTTTTGGGAAGGAGTAGGCAACAAACGGAAATACCACATGGTGGACTGGGCCACGGTTTGCAAACCCAAAGAGCTGGGAGGACTGGGAATCCTGAACACCAAACTCATGAATATTGCTTTGATGCTCAAGTGGGTCTGGAAACTCTACCAGAACGATGAGGGTCTATGGGCAGATCTCATCCGGGCTAAGTACCCGAGAGGGAGGGACCTGTTCTCCGGAGAGACGTCAGCTAACGGGTCGCAATTCTGGAAGTCGATTCAAAAGCTGAAATGGTTCTTCAAGCTTGGTGCTAAGCACGAGGTACGCAATGGGAAGCGTACCTTCTTCTGGCTGGATTGGTGGTCGGGGACGACCCCACTGCGTGCTCGATTCCCCCTCCTATTCGCATGTTGTGCGGATCCCTTCCTCACGGTTCATGATGCAAGGGTGGAAGGGGGGTGCCGGGGGAATGGCGGATCCGGTTCAGGAGACAATTCGGTCTCGCTGAGACGGTGGAATGGGAGAACTTGTGCAGAGAGGTACAGGCGCTTCCCTCTTCGACTACGGAGGACAGTGTTTCCTGGGCGCTCGAGAACGATGGGGAGTTTTCGACGCGATCAATTTATCTTGGCATGTCGCAGGGGGCGACGGTGACCTTCTTTAAGGATGTGTGGCATACACGTGTGCCCCCCAAGATTAAGATCTTCCTCTGGCAACTGATTAGAGGACGACTTCCCTCTGGGGAACAGCTTGCCAAGAGACACGGCCCCTCTAATGGGCTTTGTGCTCTCTGTGGGGAATGGGAGGACTGCAACCATATTTTTTTCTCGTGTCATCTTGCGAGATTCATGTGGGCAGGAGCAAGGGAGCTCCTGCACTGTGATTGGAATCCTGCAGGGGCAGGTGCCTTCATTGCTACATCCCAAAGACTGTCGGGTAGATTGCGTAGATTAGTTTGGTTTACTTTTGCTGCGCAATGCTGGACACTTTGGAACATTCATAATAAACTAGCAATTGAAGGCAAACTTATTGGCAACCCGGCTGATGCTCTATACCAAATGACTATTCACATGCAGAGCTGGAGGGTTCTGGCTAGACCGAAGGACAGGGGGCTCCTGGACGTGGCGGTGGGAGACGTCAGACGACTGTACGCGAGGACTAGGCCGGAGGCGGAAGACCCTGGAGGAGGAGGAGGATCGAGCGCACCACTTATCATAGGCTAGGGTTGGTTTGCGCTTGTTGGCTTTGTCGCGTTCGTTTCGTCATGTGACCCGGGTGTGGTCTATGTCTTTGAACTTATGCAGGATATGTGTGTGTGGAGTTGTAGCTTGACTATCGTTTCATGCCGTGTGTGGCTTTATATATAAAGCCGGGCCTGGAGGCCTTCCCTTAAAAAAAAAGGTTGTAGATATTGGCAGTGTGCTCGTGGACCATGTCCTCCTGGTCCTGCAGGCGATCCTCTAAGGACCCGAGTTACCCAACTAGGGCATCCTCGCACGTGGCACGCTCCGCCTCCAGGGAAGACATCTCCCTCTCATGGGAGGCATGCTCGTCGTCGAGAAGTTTCTGCCAATGCCTGGCAGAGGCACCACTTGGTGACGAGGAGATGCCCTGAGCTTGCTGACGCGTGTGCGTCAGGTCTTGGCGGGCCTCGTCGAGTTCCCGCCACTGCTGGGCGATGAACTCCTCTTGTTTTTTGAGACGCGCCGTCGTGCAGCGAGCAGCTTTGTCGTATGCTTGTTGCTGCTGCTCCACGCGTCCCAGGACTTCGCGAGCCGTGATGTACACATAGGGATCCACGAACGAAGCCTCGGGGTAGCGCACGCGTCGGGGCAGGATCACCTCTGACGAGCCGCCTGCTTGACCCCTTCCTTCTACCACGACGACAGCAGGGGGAACAACGCTAGACTCCTGGCGTAGGAAGGCGTAGCCCGGGGAGGGCCGCCTTGCCCTCCCAGGCCCTAGGGGAGACTTATCCTCCACATCGGTGCTGGAGTCCGACTCCACGGTTACGCTTTCTGTGATAGCTGCAGGAAAAACATGAAGTGTGAGAAGGATCAACACGAACAAGGAAGGGGAAGACTGAGGACAAGAACCCACGAGGAGGGACAGGGGCACGTGCTGAGGAGGATATCCTCACGCCTCCCTGTGAGTGCGCAGCTCCGTTTGGGGCTTGCCGGGGCTGCTTCTTTGGAGGATCCTCAGAGGCGCCCTTGAGAGGCCTTTTAACCGTTGTGCTCATGTTGCGGGGTCACGGTAAGGTTGGGCAAACCACAGCTAACTATCCTTGCCTTTGCATAAAATTTGGAACGTGCATGAAACTCACTTGGATGGGCCAAGAGAAATACTGAAGAGCGATGGGCGTAGAAAGTCCGACATGCCCAGCCCTGCCCCACCGAGTCCGTCGTTCCTTTGGGGCGCGGTAGCATAAGGGCGTGGAGCGAGGCCCACCGACAAAGCTGCCTGTGGGGTCCGATTGCTTGCCGGGGCAGGGGTGGACCTGCCCCGGGAAGGCGGCGTGCCCCCGACAGGCTTTGGCATCGAAGGAGTGGGCTGAAGTGGCGTCCCCGCGCGTCACGCGTGGACCGCTAGAGAGATGGTGTCCTCAAGGTCCGCGTCGTCTGATGGCATCAGACGAGGGATGGTGGGAATCAAAGGGCATGTTCTCTTAACGTCCACCACGGCAGGAGACGGGCGTTCTGGGCGATGCCTGGGGGCTGTGTGGCCTGCGGGGAGGGCACCGCCACCGGTGCCACTCCCGTTGGGCCTATGGCCTCTCGAGCTGCTGTCGCCTGCTCTGCTGCCTCCCGCCAACGAGGCACCAGCGGCGCCGCCCTGACGGTTGTGCTTGAAGCTTTCCCACCTGGGATCGATCCCCCACTCGTTGTAGACGGGCATGTGAGTCACTATCGCATCCACCTTCCGGTCGTGGGGTAGAGGAAGTACTGGCGGAGGATATGAGACGTGCTCGCCCACCAAGGTGCGAGTGATCCCGTCGGTGTCGGTCCGCTGCATGTTGGAGTCGCTCCCGACCCACAGCTACGTGGTGTCATCGCGCCCCTAGCTCTCACCGCCAGAGTGGGAACACGACATGAGCGATGCCATGATGCAGCTGAGGAAGGACGACACGACGTGGACGGGCTCCAGACCCTGTTCGGCATGGCGTTCCAGGTGTCGAGGGTCTGCGGTCTCTCGGTCGGAACCAGCAGACAGTCCTCCACCTCCGGGATCCTGACGTAGCACCAGCCGGCGCGGAAGCACTCCCACTCGCTCCCTTGATCAGGCATGTAGCGGTACTCGAAGTCGCGGCGACGCTTGAAAAGCACCGCGCTGGGGTGTTGCGACGCTAGCTCGGGGTAGAAGTAGTGGCGGAATAGCGCGAGCGACGATAGAAAGCCGACGAAGTGCTCGCACAACCACTGGAAAGACGGTGAGGATGGCCGCAGTGGAGGGATGAAGATGCGCCAGGTTCAGCCCGTATGCCGTCAGAATGGTGTGGAGGAATGGCGAGATCGGCGGGACCACGCCCGCCAGGAGGAAGACGGTGCAGATCAGCACGTGAAGTATTGGATCCCTGTCTCCCCCCAGCATGTTTGCGGGGAGGAGCTCCGTGTCCCCCTGCTCGTTCCATGGCGAGGCGACAAACTCCTGCCACGCCGAATGATCTTCCGCAGCCAGGCCAGGGGGACGGAACGCAGCCATCACAGCAAGCGTTTCCTCCTCACCTTCCCGGCGGCGGGCGGCCTCATGCAATTTCTTGCTCCTCTTTGGGGCCATGGCACCGCTCCGAGGATCGGGGAAAGGGAGATGAGAAAGGCCTAACGTCTGGGAAGGAGTTGTGCGCAGTAGTTCTGCGGCCACCTCCCTTTTAATGGAGCGGTGGTGGGCACTACGCCACGACGCTTCGTGGGAACCACACCATGCTCTCCCACGTTTTTCTGTGTTTGCGTAGGATTCGAAGCAACCACAATTAATAAGGACTCTCCGTGGAATACCAGGCGAGGCGCGTCGCCTGCACTCGTACTCAAGTGCTGGCGCCTGCATTCATCGAATCTAATCAAGACTTGGCACACCGTCCCATTGCTTCGTGCCCCATCACATGCTGGGCCCACGTGCCGATGTAGGGCGAAGCCCGGTGACATAGGCATCCCCAATGGGCCTGCCGAAGATGGTACCCGGGGTTTTACTGAAGGCCCACGACCCGAAGATTATGAAGCCCGAAAGCCCAGTTAGGAGAGTTTGGAAAGATAGAATTGTATTAGGAATATCGACTTGTAACTATTACGGGATGGACTCAGATTGTCTCCCGAACTCTGTAACTTGTGTATCACGAAACCCTCGGCTCCGCCTCCTATATAAGGGGGAGTGGAGGGACGAAGAGGAGATCGATTTCATTGTCAACACAACCCTAGTTTTCTAATAGTCGAGCACTTTTCCGGCTGAAACCCTCGAGATCTACTTGCCCTCTACTTCCAACTAAACCCTAGTCTACAATCCGTAGGCATTGACAAGTTAATCCCTTGTCAATTGGCGCCGTCTGTGGGAATTAGAGGCGACAAGGAGCTGATCTCGATGGCACGTTCAAGATCGTCGACTTCTTCGGTAGTAAGCAACGCGATGGATAGAGGTAAACAGATCGAAACTGGTCTAGTCGATTTTGTTCCTCACCCGCCCTCCCGTTCGGATGCATATGCGTATCTGGAGGAGCCTATGGAGATGACGTTCGGAAGGTTCCACTTCCGCGTCGTAAAAGAAGGATCGTATCGTCTCGAGGTTCCGATCTCGTTGGGATCGTCGTTGGTCGATTCCGATTTTTCGGGCTCGTCGTCATCGTTCGAGACAGGAGATGAGGAGATTTCGTCGCCACGCTTCATCAAAACTACAGCAAGCAAAAAGCTCGCTAAGATCTTCGGCGACATGTCCTTCGAGTCGTCTACGGACTCCAATATAAGCAGCGACTCAAACAGCATCGACAGGTTCAGCTTCATCGACAGATCCACTATTGTTGGAGATCTCTTCGCCGATCTATATGACAGTGTCACCAATCCCGACAAAGATCAAAAATAAAAATATCATCAAATCTATGCAATCGGAGAAACAAGCCGACCACAGGAAGAGACATCAGAGAACTTCGATGATGCGGGAAATCCATACGTCGATCCCGCTGATCTTACGCGAGGTTTAGGAACCAAATATATTGGACTTGGAACACGAGAGATGGTGCAATTTCCATAGGCAGTGTGGGATAGAGTTGCAAGAGCTATTGATGGCATAGAGCCAATGACTCTAACTGCGACAGCTGAAGAGCTACAAGCATATCAATATAGACTCGCCCGTACCAGGCGTGAGCTTGAAAAACAGAAAATTGAGCTGGATAGGAGGCAAGCCGCAGCTTCAGCGTCAAGCAGGCGAAGGGCGGAGTTGAGCCGACAATCAGGAACTTCGGGAGACAGTCACAGAGCAGCTCAAAATAGGGCAAGATCTCGGTTGCAAAATATACCTGAGGCTGACACTAGTAGGAAAACCCTTATAGGCAAAGCTTAGTTCTGTGGCGCACCGTTTTGAATGCGCCACATAAACTTATTTTGTGGCGCACCAGGAAGTGTGCGCCACAAAAATAGCTTATTTTTGTGGCGCATGGCTGAACCGTGCGCCACAGAAATTATGTGGGGCCCACATTCTGCCACCACGAATTATTAGGGTAGGTATTTCTGTGGCGCACAATGCTTTCTGCGCCACGTAAATAACTATTTACGTGGCGCACCGGCTCCGGTGCGCCACGAGTAGTTATTTCCGTGGCGCACTAGCTCGGTGCGCCACGGAGTAGTTATTTCCGTGGCGCACTTGTGCCGGTGCGCCACGGAACTAGGGTAAGTTATATCATCCCCGTACCCCTCCCCTCCCCTCCCCTCCCCACGCCCGTACGTTCACCTCCCCTCCCCTCTCCCCCGCCGCCGCCGCCATGGTCGTCGCACTGGCCGTCGCCGCCGCCGCCTCCTTCCTCCGCGAGGGCCGCATGCCGCCACGCTCCACCCATCCCCGCCACCTGCAGCACAAGCCGCTGCGGCGTGGAGGAGGAGGGGCCGCCGCATGGAGGAGGAGGGGCCGCCGCGTCAAGGAGGAGGAGCCGCCGCGTCTTCCTCCTCCTCCCCCCTGCCGTCGTCGTCAACCTCCTCCTCCACCCCTATCGTCGGTGAGCTCCACCTCTCCCCTCCCCTCCCTCCTCCTCCACCCCCGCCCTCGTCGTCAACCTCCTCCTCGATCCACCCCTAGCGTCGGTGAGCTCCACCTCTCCCCTCCCCTCCCTCTTCCTCTACCCCTGCTCTGGATGTGTTGATGTTGTGCTCGATCTGGATGCTCTTGTGATGCTGTTGTTCTCCGGATGTTGATGCTGCTCTGGACAAAATTACAGAGAGGATGATGTTGTGCTCGATCTGGATGCTGTTGTGCTGCTGTTGTGGTCATCATGAATAAAAACAGTCAAACATTCTTTTTTGTTTTACTCGTGCTCGTTAGCTATATATTTTTTCTATGCTCTTCCTGTGTGATGCTTGTGTTTTGGAGCAAGCGAGCTGGCATGGCATGTGAGAGAGAGCATGAGAGAGTTCTTGGGGGCAGAGATGATGGCAACATCAAGACCTGGTCCCGCATTGGTCCTCGCTTTGAATTAGTAAGATCAAGTAGTGGCTTGAGTTCCTGTTGGTAACCAATACCAACGAGAGAGCTACTTCATTTTGTCCCTGGTTGCCTCCTTAATTGATCCTCGCTTTGAATTTCTTTTAAGGACTCTAGCTAGATTAGAGGGGAAAAAGATTGCTGATTTGTTGCCTATGATAATGGATCATCAAATGTTTCCCTTTGTCCCTGGTTGCCTCCTTAATTGATGCCTTATGATCCAAATGATCCAAGTCCCTTGCATGATCCCATTTGTCCCTAATGTTGCTTAATTAAGATGAATAAATTCCCTCTAATCACCATTTGGAGATCAAGACTAGTTCTTGATATCCATTAGCTAGACTCCAATATTAAAAATGTCTCCCAAATATGGAGACAAACATTTTAACATTACCCCAATGTTATTTCTCTCAAATTGACAGTTTCGATGGTATGCTTGCTCCTCACTTGTACTTTATCAATTCCCTACTGATCCTAAGTACCCATGAATATCTGGTGGTGTTCTTCTGCATGTTTAGTTACTCGTCAACACATGTGTTTGCATGTGTGTGTGAGCTGCTTGTAGTGTCACTTGACTATTCAAGTTTCAATGTTGGTTACTTTTCCTCTAGTGCAAGAAATGGTTGAACAGATGTTTATCCACTGTTGGCCTTTATTCTTGGGTAGCTCAAAGTGTCATGCATGCACTTACTGGATCATCAAATGTTTCCCTTTGTCCCTGGTTGCCTCCTTAATTGATGCCTTATGATCCAAATTACTATATTATTGGATTGAGTGATATGGCTACTGCTTGTTTGCTCTCCAAATTACCAAGTGATGAATATATAATCCCTTTGGAGCATCCGCCCCATGCTATATATGTGTATTTGACCATGCTTATGATGGATTTCTTTTAAGGACTCTAGCTAGATTAGAGGGGAAAAAGTTGCTGCTTTGTTGCCTATGATAATGGATCATCAAATGTTTCCCTTTGTCCCTGGTTGCCTCCTTAATTGATGCCTTATGATCCAAATGACCCAAGTCCCTTGCATGATCCCATTTGTCCCTAATGTTGCTTAAGATGAATAAATTCCCTCTAATCACCATTTGGAGATCAAGACTAGTTCTTGATTTCCATTAGCTAGACTCCAATATTAAAAATGTCTCCCAAATATGGAGACAAACATTTTAACATTACCCCAAGTGATTTACTTGTCGATGATTAGATGGTTGGTCGATCACTCGTACACTCGGGGGTGGAGCAAGTGAGGCTTGGTGTGATGGCACAAATATCAATATCTTGTGCATCCTACCCGGCCTCACTTACTCCATCCCTGGATGTTAATATTTGTTTCGACCAACAAAGTATGAGGCATTCCATTTAGTTGATACCACTTGGCTCTTTCTTCCATTTTAGTGCCGATGATTATAATGTTCGGTCAAGTCAGTACACTCCGGGGTGTCGCTAGTGAGCCTGGTGTGATGGCACAAATATCAATCTCTTGTGCATCCTACCTGGCCTCACTAACGCCATCCCGGGATGTTCATATTTGTTTCGACCAACAAAGTATGAGGCATTCCATTTAGTTCATACTAGCTACTTCTTAATTGCATTGGCCTTTCTTCCATTTTAGTGCCGATGATTAGAATGTTTGGTCACCTATACGCCGCAATATACTTTGTAGACGAGCCCCCTTTCCCTGGCCGCCGTTCCGTGAACGAGTCCTTGATGAGACAACAACGCCGACATGCCTCTCCGGCGCAGCACCACTTTTCTTCTCTCGCCGTCCGGTAGGTGAACGAGTCCCTAATGCCAAGACGGTGCCAGCCTCCCTAGCATCATGCCGACCCTCGTTGTCGCGCTTCGGGCCGTGTCGATCATGCGCCCTGCACTCTTCGCCTTCTTGCCCGGTGAACGAATAGACTAATCGTTGGAATAAGGAAGCCGATGACGGCCGATCGCAATTTAATCTTGCGACCGGCCGTCATCGGTTTCCTTATTCCAACGATCAGCCTATTGGTTCATCGGGCAAGAAGGCGAACAGTGCGAGGCGCGGGACACACGGCTTGAAGCGCGGCAACACGGCCCGGCATAATGCTCAGGGCGGCCGGCACGGTCTTTGCATCAAGGACTCGTTCCACCGGACAGCGAGGGACCGGCGTGGTTCTCGCGCCGGAGATGCAGATCGGCGTTGTTGTGTCGTCAAGCACCCGTTGACGGAACGCCGACCGGGGAAAGGGGGCCCTTCGCAAAGTATTTGTGTTGACCAACAATGTATGAGGCACATATTCTATTTTGTCATTCCATTTGCTTTGAGATTTTCAAAATGCCGATGATTAAAATGTTTGGTCACCGTACACTCGGGGGTGGCGTAAGTGAGCTTGGTAAGATAGCACAAATATCAATCTCTTGTGCATCCTACCTGGCCTCGCTTACACCATCCCTAAATGTTAATATTTGTGTTGACCAACAATGTATGAGGCACTTATTCCATTTTGTCATTCCATTTGCTTTGAGATTTTCAAAATGCCGATGATTAAAATGCTTGGTCACCGTACACTCGTGGGCGGTGTTAGTGAGCCTCGTGTGATTGCACAAATATCAATCTCTTGTGCATCCTACCTGGCTCGCTAACTCCGTCCCGGAATGTTAATATTTGTTTCGACCAACAAAGTATGAGGCCCTTGTCATTCCATTTGCTTTGGTATTTTCAAAATGCCGATGATTAAAATGTTGGTCACCGTACACTTGGGGATGGCGTAAGTGAGCCTGGTAAGATAGCACAAATATCAATCTCTTGTGCATCGGACTTGGTCTCACTTACGCCATCCCTAAATGTTAATATTTTTGTTGACCAACAATGTATGAGGCACTTATTCCATTTTGTCATTCCATTTGCTTTGACATTTTCAAAATGCCGATGATTAAAATGTTTGGTCACCGTACACTCGGGGGCGGCGTAAGTGAGCCTGGTAAGATAGCACAAATATCAATCTCTTGTGCATCGGACTTGGTCTCACTTACACCGTCCTCGAATGTTAATATTTGTGTTGACCAACAATGTATGAGGCATTTATTCCATTTCTCTTGTGCACCGGACTTGTTGGTCTCACTTTCTTCCATTTTCATCATAGTAGGAACTGGATGAAGGACCCCGATGCAAGCGAGCACTGGTGGGTAGAGATGACGGAGCAAAGGAGGAACCGGATGAAGACTACTTTGTATCTCGAAATTGTGAATTTTGTATGAATTAAGAGTTGTATGCAAAACATTTGACGGTTGCCACTATATATGTATCTCGATCGGGCTCTAAGTAATGTGATGATGATGTCTATGTTATATCCGTGCAATGTACATGATATTTATATTATATCTGAATGTTGCTGTATATAACCTGTGTATCCGTGTATCCGTATTGCTGTCTATGTATAGCGAGGCAGCACAAAATCGTGTATAATACAAGCAAATTCTGTGGCGCACTAAAAACCAATTCTGTGGTGCACGCTTTTCTGTGGCGCACCAAAGAACACGTGCGCCACAGAAACCTTAATTCTGTGGCGCATGAGCAGGTGCGCCACATAAACCTTATTTTTGTGGCGACGTTTCTGTGGCGCACCTCCCATGCGCCACAGAATCCATTTTTCGTGCGCCACTGATGAGGCTTTTCCTACTAGTGTGAAAGGGAGAACCTAGTTCAAAACCTCGACATGTCCTTTATGTCGATTGATACAAGGGGGAATATTATTCCCAAAACACCAGAAGCAGGATACATGGCGGCACAAGCTTTCATCCTGGTATCCAGGCCACCTCCCGGAGATCCAAGAGAAGCGTTGTATAACATGGCCATGGCAGGAGTTGGAGCCATGGGGACAGCGTTTGCAAGTACGCCTCCCGAAGGATCTGCAAGGCAAAATAGTCCACGACCTACTGCAGCGGCGCAAGATCCCGCAAGAACGAGTGGGGCAAGAGATGCAACGGCTCAAGCAAGGGTGGACAGAGCGCGACATGACAGAAGGGAACATCGGCACTCAACAGAGGTTGATGAAGAGGATTTGTGCGGGCTCCCGTTTTTACGAGACGAGTCCGCAAAACTCGAGTTCCGTCAGGGTTTAAGCTACCCGATAATTATAAAAAATTAGATGGCCTGCAAGATCCTGAGGACAGGCTAGTTGATTATCTCGAGACGGTAAAGCTGATAGGACGAACCAGAGCAACAGCCATGCAGAGCATTCAAGTACACTTGAGTGGAGCCGCACGATCGTGGATAAAGAAGCTACCTCCTGGATCTATCGACAGCTGGGAAAGTTTCGAGGATATATTCGTGAAGAATTTCCGATCCACGTGCAAAAACCTGCATCACTCGAGCAGTTGAGGGCTTGTAGACAAAAACACGACGAATCAATGAGGACGTATATCCAGAGGTGGACCATCATCAAAACCTCAGCGGAGAATATATCTGACGAGAGAGCAATAGACGCATTTGTTGCTCGTATTCGAAGGAGAGACTTTGTCGAGGACTTGGGAAGAACCAACCCAAAAACAATATCAGCACTCATGGAGATAGCGAATCGGTGGGCAGATGGAGAAGATGTTGTTCACAACAAGCGACACAGGTCGCCCGAGGAGGATCGCAGTCGAAACTTTCAAAATAGGCGACGATTTCCTCGATAGTTTTCAAATTATGATGCTCCTGGCCAAATATCGGCTGGATTTCGAGGAAACAGTGGAGGAAACAATCAAGATGATTATCAAAGGAGTGGCGAGCAGCGTAGTGATTACAAGGACGACTCCCGTCCCAGTAGACAAAATAATGGACCAAGGTTCCAAAGGCCGTATGTCTCACCCGAGGACCTCTTAAACGGACCATGCCAAATGCACTTCTACCTAGACAACAATGGAAAGAGGCAGTGAGGGCACTTGCAGAAGGACTGTCGAACTTTTCTAGCATTACATAGATTTGCAGGGCATACCAACGCACAGGAAGTGAATAGAAACACCCAGGGGCCAAGGAGCGAAATCCACCTTCCACCTCCACCCGCAATTACAGATACAAATCGACATCAGTTACCGATAGCGGCGGCTCCAAACCCACCTCCTTATATCGACACAAATGGCGCGGTCTCGATGATTCAGAAAGCCAGGCCATCTAATAGAGCTCAGAAAGTAATTTCGCACAAGTGTTCATGGCAGAGAAGATGCCTCCACCAAAAATTGAGTACCTGAATTGGTCGGGACAAGACATTGGCTTCACCATAGCGGATCATCTGCAGCAAGTTCCTCGACCAGGGCAATCCGCGTTGATTTTACCAGCGGTGATCGCATGATTTGACTTTTCACGAGTATTCATAGATGGAGGCAGCAGTTTAAACCTTATGTACGCGGACACATTGAGGAAAATGAACATATCCCTGGCGAACCTAAAACCAACCGACACACGTTTCCATGGGATCACACCAGACAAGCCGAGTTATCCGCTGGGAAAGATTAATCTCCACGTTCAGTTTGGGACCCGAGAAAAGACTGGAGTTTGAGGTTGTGGATTTCCCGTCGCAGTATCACGCTTTGTTGGGACGACCAGCCTATGCCAGGTTTATGGCGGTACCACACTACACATACTTGTTGTGGAGGCTCCCTGGACCTAAGGGACTGATTGCAGTAAAAGGCAATTTCGAGTTAGCTGATAAGTGCGACAAGGATTTTCATCGACTGTCAGAGACTTTCGGGATGCAAGCAGATTATATGGCGTCAAGGTTAATAATTGACTATGATGTGCTGCCAGATGTCGGGAGGCCACTCAAGGAGCCAACCTTTGACACTACCAAAAATTCTAAGGAGGTACAGATTGACCCGACAGATCCTAAGAAAACAACGTCCATTGCAGCACTCCGATTTCTTTGCATGGTGTCCAGCCGACATGCCAGGAGTACCCAGGGAACTTGTCGAGCACCACCTGAACTTGGATCCAATGGCGAGACCAATTAAACAACCTTTGCGGCGTTTTTCGGAACCAAACCGCAAAGCTATGCTGTCAGAAATCGATCGACTTAGAGAAGCCGGCTTTATCAAAGAGTTACATACAGAGGCCATGTGGGTAGCTAACCCAGTACTGGTCCCGAAGAAAAACACGAAGTTCCTTCGCATGTGCGTCGGCTTCACGTGTCTCAATAAACATTGTCCAAAGGATCACTTTCCCCTCCCAAGGATCGACCAAATGATCGACTCCACGGCTGGATGCAAACGTCTTTCCTTCTAGGACGCATATTCTGGTTATAACCAGATCAGATTAAAAGAAGAAGACGAGGTCAAAACAGCTTTGATAATAGCTTATGGCGTGTTCTGCTATAGAACAATGCCCTTTGGATTGAAAAACGCGGGAGCAACATACCTGCGGATGATGCAGAAGTGTCTCGCCACACAGATTGGCAAGAACGTACAAGTGTAAATCGACGATGTCATCATAACAACAAAGAAGGGGTTAACGTTGATCGAGGATCTGAAGGAAACTTTCGACAACCTTGACATGTTCTGCCTCAAGCTGAACTCGACAAAGTGATCTTTTGGCGTCCCTGCAAGAGAACTTCTCGGGTTCCTGGTTTCAGCAAGAGGAATCGAGGCCAATCCAGAGAAAATCCAAGCCATAGTGATGATGCAGATGCCAACAAAGTTGAAGGAAATACAACAGCTGACTGGGCGAGTCGCAGCTCTAAGCAGATTCGTCGCCAGGCTAGGAGAAAAGGCGTTGCCGTTTTACGCTTTGATCAAACAAGGCGAGAAATTCCAGTGGAATGAAGAAGCAGACAGAGCTTTCGAGGACCTTAAGCGCACAATCTCGACACCACCAATCCTGGTGGCGCCTAAGGAGAAGGAGCCTCTCTTGTTATACATCGCAGCCACGCCTCAGGTGGTCAGCACAGTCCTCGTGGTCGAAAGAGAAGAAGAAGGAAAACTACATGGAGTGCAGCGGCCGATATACTTCGTGAGCGAAGTTTTATCGCCCTCAAAACAGCGATACCCGCAATACCAGAAGTTAGCATATGGAGTGTTTACAACCGCACGAAAATTGCGACACTATTTTTTGGCGCATCCGATAATAGTGGTCAATGAGGCGCCTTTATCCAACATACTAAACAATCCAGAAGCTACGGGTCGTGTCTCCCTTTGGGGAATAGAACTTTCCCCTCGGGACATCACATACGAGAAAAGAAAAGCAATAAAGTCACAGATCTTACCAGACTTCATCGCAGAGTGGATGGAGCTACAAAAGATGGGACCTCCAGATTTGTCGAGAACTTGGACTATGAACTTTGACGGGTCCAAGAGACTAGAAGGAGCTGGAGCAGGCGTGATACTAGGATCACCTCAAGGCGACAAGTTGAAGTACGTGCTACGGATGACGTTTCCAAATGCATCTAATAATGAAGCAGAGTATGAAGCACTTATACACGGGATGAAGATGGCGAAAGCTTGCGGCGCAACTCGATTAAAAATCTTTGGTGATTCACAGCTAGTGGCTCAACATGTGATGAATCAATGCGACACAGTCAATGATAGTATGGTAGCATACAAGGAAGTGTACAATGAGCTTGAGAGGCTGTTCGACGGGTGCGAAGTAAATCATATCAGCGAGGCTCGACAACGATGAAGCCGATGTTCTCGCAAACATCGGGTCGCAATGTCTCGCAATACCACCTGGCGTGTTCTGGGAAGAAATAGCTGAAAGATCAACAAAGGCGAAGAAACAGCAGAAGAAGGAGAAGGATGAGAAAGCCTCGGGGGCTCCAGCAGCACCATCGGAAGGTGAGGAGGAACCACACGTGATAATGATGGTACAAATTCCTTGGATGCAAGCATACATAGCATACATCTTAAGGAAAGAACTACCCGACGATCCAGTTGAAGCAAGGCGAGTTATCAGGCGTTCTAAAGCCTTTACTGTGGTCAAAGGAGAGCTAAACAAACAAAGTATTTCGGGAGTACTACAGAGATGCGTCACACCCGAAGAAGGAAGACTTATCCTGAAGGAGGTACACGTAGGGGTGTGCGGACATCACACAAGCAGTCGAGCTATAGCAGCCAAGGTTTTCAGAGCAGGATTCTATTGGCTAACAACAATCGAGGATGCAAAGGACATAGTGCGTACTTGCGATGTGTGCCAAAGGTTTGCCGCAAAACCTCACTCTCCGGCAGCAGAGTTGATGCCAATACCGCTGTCATGGCCCTTTGCTCAATGGGGTCTTGATATGGTGGGAAAATTGCATAAGGCTTGGCCAGGAGGATACGAGTATATGCTCGTAGCTGTCACAAGTTCACAAAGTGGATAGAAGCGAAGCCGATAAATTCACCAGATGCAGCATCTGCAATCAAGTTTGTTAAGAGCATCGTTTTTCGATTTGGAGTCCCTCATCGCATCGTCACAGACAACGGCAGCAATTTCACATCCAAGGAGTTCAAGGCATATTGCGCAGAGGTAGGCATCAAATTACAATTTCCCTCAGTTGCGCATCCGCAAACCAATGGTCAGGTCGAGAAAGCAAACGACATCATCTGCAACGGCATCAAGAAGTGCCTGTTAACACCATTGGAAAAAGCTCGACACACATGGCCAGAGGAGTTACCTAGCGTATTATGGAGTATCCGAACAACACCAAATACTGCGACACAGGAAACCCCGTTCTTTTTAGTCCATGGAGCTGAGGCAGTGCTGCCGATAGAGATAGAACATAACTCCCCGAGAGTGGCGGAATTTCATGAGGAAACCTCGAGAAAAGCACTGGAAGATGATGTTGATGCACTCGATGAAGCTCGAGATGAGGCATTGTCAAGGGTGACCAAGTACCAGCAAGACATGAAAAACTACCACAGTCGACGTTTGCGACCAAGATCCTTCGAGGTAGGCGACTTAGTTCTTCAGCTTACGCAAAATAGCCATGAGAAACTCTAGTCGCCATGGATTGGCCTGTATATCGTCACATAAGAAATTGAAGGAGGAGCATACAGAATAAAGGACAAGAAGACAGGGATCGCCGAGCCAAATCCATGGAACGTGGCGCAACTTAGGCGTTTTTACGCTTAAAATTCAAAATATAGTGCTCTTTGTAAACATACAATGTACTGAAACGCTGATACGTCACAAACGTATCTATAATTTCTTATGTTCCATGCTAGTTTTATGACAATACTCACATGTTTTATATACACTTTATATCATTTTGATGCATTTTCCGGTACTAACCTATTAACAAGATGCCGAAGCGCCAGCTCTCGTTTTCTCGTTGTTTTTGGTTTCATAAATCCTACACAGAAATATTCTCGGAATTGGACGAAACAAAAGCCCACGGTCTTATTTTCCACGGAGCCTTCCAGAACACCGAAGAGGAGACGGAGAGGGGCGACGAGGCGGCCACACCATAGGGGGGCGCGGCCCCACCCCTGGGCGCACCGCCTTATGGGGTGGGCCCCTCGAGCGTCCCCCGACTCTGCCCCTTCGCCTATATAATCTCTCCGTCGCGAAAACCCTAGTACCGAGAGCCACGATACGAGAAAAGTTACAGTGACGCCGCCGCCGCCAATCCCATCTCGGGGGATTCTGGAGATCGCCTCCGGCACCCTACCGGAGAGGGGAATCATCACCGGAGGGCTCTACATCACCATGCCCGCCTCCGGATTGATGCGTGAGTAGTTCATCCTTGGACTATGGGTCCATAGCAGTAGCTAGATGGTTGTCTTCTCCTATTGTGCTATCATGTTTAGATCTTGTGAGCTGCCTATCATGATCAAGATCATCTATTTGTAATGCTACATGTTGTGTTTGTTGGGATCCGATGAATATGGAATACTATGTCAAGTTTATTATCGATCTATCATATATGTGTTGTTTATGATCTTGCATGCTCTCCGTTGCTAGTAGAGGCTCTTGCCAAGTTGATACTTGTAAGTCCAAGAGGGAGTATTTATGCTCGATAGTGGGTTCATGCCTCCATTGAATCTGGGGCAGTGACAAAAAGTTCTAAGGTTATGGATGTGCTGTTGCCACTAGGGATAAAACAACAATGCTTTGTCTAAGGATATTTGTATTGTTTACATTACGCACAGTACTTAATGCAATTGTCTGTTGTTTGCAACTTAATACTGGAAGGGGTGCGGATGCTAACCCGAAGGTGGACTTTTTAGTCATAGATGCATGCTGGATAGCAGTCTATGTTCTTTGTCGTAATGCCCTAAGTAAAACTCATAGTAGTCATCATGATATGTATGTGCATTGTTATGCCCTCTCTATTTGTCAATTGCTCAACTGTAATTTGTTCACCCAACATGCTATTTATCTTATTGGAGAGACACCACTAGTGAACTGTGGACCCTGGTCCATTCTTTTACATCTGAAATACAATCTACTGCAATCATTGTTCTCTATTAAGTTGGGGCAAAGTATTTTGATTGTGTTGTGCAGGTTCCACGTTGGCGCCGGAATCCCTGGTGTTGCGCCGCACTACACTCCTTCACCAACAACCTTCACGTGGCCTTCATCTCCTACTGCTTCGATAACCTTGGTTTCTTACTGAGGGAAAAACTTGCTGCTGTGCGCATCACACCTTCCTCTTGGGGTTCCCAACGGACGTGTGCATCACACGCCATCAAGACCTTTTTCTGACGCCGTTGTCGGGGAGATCAAGACACGCTGCAAGGGGAGTCTCTCACATCCAATCTCTTTACTTTGTTTATTGTCTTGTTTTATTTTATTTTCTGTCTTGTTTGCTTTCTTTATATCAAAAACACAAAAAAATTAGTTACTTGCATTTAATTTATTTATCAGTTTACCTTTGTTTATTTCATCATGCTTCCCCCTAAGTTCACTTTGAAAGATATATCAGTAGGGCGTGGGTCTATCATTGGAAGAGATAATATAGAAGAATTTTTCACTCATGTTAGTACGGTTAAAGATTTTGAAGATAGATCCTTGGTGGAACTTGTTCCTAATTATGAAATTGCTACTGCCTCTTTAGTGCACATGTTGGAAGCTAGATTTGTTAATCTTAATCCTATAATACAACATATGTTTCTTACACTCTGTGATATGGAAGAAGGAGAGAAGAAAGATTTTGTTTTAGAAACCCTCCTTAAAGAATTTGGTGATGTAGCTAGAGAAGCTAGAAAAGTCTTTATTCAACATAAGATGCTTGGCTTTTATACCAATTTTGAAAGTACCCTTGAAAAGATGGAAAAAGATAGGCTAAAATACACTAATAAAGTCAATTGTGAGGGGGATATTAAAGTACCAATACCTTATAAGCTCATAGGAATGCATGAGGCACTAGAAAAGAATTTTGATTGGATTGTTCCTGAAAATTTGTATGAGGAGGGTAGTAAGCCTAAAAGTAAAGAAAGAGGAGCTTCTGAAACTTACATAGATAAGATACAATGCATTGTTGAGAAAACCCCCAACTCCTCTGTTGATGCTTCATCTCTTGATAATACTTGAGTTACACTTTCTGCGCCTAGCTGAAAGGCGTTAAAGAAAAACGCTTATGGGAGACAACCCATTATTTTATTCCTGCAATTTTTGTTTTATATTTGAGTCAAGGTGCTTGTTACTACTGTAGCAATACGTTTGTATCTTTACTTTATTGCATTTTTGTGCCAAATAAAGTCTTTGATAGAAGGTTGATACTAGATTTGGATTTCTGCGCAGAAACAGATTTTTAGCTGTCACGAATTTGAGTTGATATCTCTGTAGGAGAGTCTAAAAATTCTGTAAAAATTCATGAGTAATCCCCAGATATGTACGCAACTTTCATTAAATTTGAGCTTCTTCATCTGAGCATGTTAAGTGCCTCAACAAAATTCGTCTTTACGGACTGTTCTGTCTTGACAGATTCTGCCTTTTATTTCACATTGCCTCCTTTACTGTGTTTGAGTGGATTTCTTTGCTCCATTAAATTTCAGTAGCCTTGGGTAATGTCCAGAAGTGTTGGGAATGATTTTGTCCTCTCTGAACATGTGAATTTTTGATTATGAACTAACCCTCTAATGAGATTGTTTTGAGTTTGGTGTGGAGGAAGTTTTCAAGGATCAACAGAGGAGGATGATATAATAAGATCAAGAAGAGTGAAAAGTATAAGCTTGGGGATGCCCCCATGGTTCATCCCTGCATATTTCAAGAAGACTCAAGCATCTAAGCTTGGGGATGCCCAAGGCATCCCCTTCTTCATCAACAACTTATCGTGTCACCTCTAGTGAAACTATATTTTTATTCCGTCACATCTTATGTGCTTTACTTGGAGCGTCTGTGTGTTTTTATTTTTGTTTTTGTTTGAATAAATTCGGATCCTAGCATTCCTTGTGTGGGAGAAAGACACGCTCCGCTTTTTATGAACACTGGTGTTCTTAGTTTTACTTTTAATGTTCATGGCGGAAGTTGAAAGCCGCTTCATTCATTGCTATTTGGTTGGAAACAGAAAATGCTCCATGCGGTAATTGGTATATTGTCTTGAATAATTTGATACTTGGCAATTGTTTTGAGTTCTCAAGTAGATCATGTTTAAGCTCTTGCATCATGTGGTTTAAACCTATTAGTGGAGAACTACCGTGGAGCTTGTTGAAATTTGGTTTGCATGATTGGTCTCTCTAAAGTCTAGATATTTTCTGGTAAAAGTGTTTGAACAACAAGGAAGACAATATAGAGTCTTATAATGCTTGCAATATGTTCTTATGTAAGTTTTGCTGTACCGGTTCATACTTGTGTTTGCTTCAAACAACCTTGCTAGCCAAAGCCTTGCACTGAGAGGGGATTCTTCTCGTGCATCCAAAACCTTAAGCCAAAACTTATGCCATTTGTGTCCACCATAACTACCTACTATGTGGTATTTTTCTGCCATTCCAAGTAAATTGCTTGCGTGCTACCTTTAAAATTTCATTCCTTGTCTTTGCAATACATAGCTCATGGGAAAGTAGCCTAAAAACTATTGTGGTAATGAATATGTCGCTTATGTATCTTATTTCTTATAAGTTGCTTGTTGAGCGGTAACCATGTTTCTGGGACGCCATCAACCTGTTACACCTTTGTTGAATATCATGTGAGTTGCTATGCATGTTCGTCTTGTCTGAAGTAAGGGAGATTTGCCATGATTAAATGGTTTGAGTATGCATATTGTTAGAGAAGAACATTGGGCCGTCAACCAAAGCCATGTATCATGGTGGAAGTTTCAGCTTGGACATTAATCCTCAAATCTCTTATGAGAATATTATCTCGTTGTTGAATGCTTAAAGCATTAAAGAGGAGTCCATTATCTCGTTTTCTATGTTGTCCCGGTATGGATGTCCTCAAGTTGAGATCTATCAAAATTGAGAGATCAAATGCGATCTATCTCCATGGACCTTTGTACGTGTGGCATAGAGGTACCCCTTTGTGACACTTGGTTGAAACATATGTAATGCAATGATAATCCATGGAAATCCGAGCTAATTAGGACAAGGAGCGGGCACTATTAGTATTCGATGCATGAGGCTTGCAACTTATAGGAGGTTTTATGCATAACACATATGAATTATTACTACCGTTGACAAAATTGTTTCCATGTTTTCAAAATAAAAAGCTCTAGCACATAAGTAATCCCCGCTTCCCTCTGCGAAGGGCCTTTCTTTTACTTTATGTTGAGTCAGTTTACCTACTTCTTTCTATCTGTCAACACCCGGATTTTTAAGTCCGAATGCCTATTATGTCATTCATCGCAATCCCAGGATAATGTTGTTGCGAGGCATAATAGTTGAATATCATAGTCATCATTTATTACAAACCATATTGTCCTACAACTGGAATCACATGATCCATATTACACAAATAGTTGATCTATCGATCAACGAACAAACACAAGTTCATAGCGGAAGTGTAACGATAAAGGGACTCTCTAGTCCACAGGCCAACGCTTGACGTCGAAGACTCCTAGTTGTCGTAGGCGTCCCGCTGGTCATCTCCTTGATAGTTCTGTTCATCTTCATACTCTGGCCATTTGAATAGCCAGGGACAAAGCCGTAAGTACTTTAAGTACTTGCAAACTAACACTAAAGTAAGTGCTATAGTTTTAGTAGGGGGTGCTAAGCTCTAGTTTCATTTGCATAAAGCCAGTTTTAATTCACAAGTATTTGAGCAAAAACTTAATCATGAGCTAACTAAATCAGGTGGGAACATTAGTGTCATTCCCACCACATTGGTTGGGTTTCAATAAGTCACCAAGTCATCAATCATTTCTCCCATGTTTTCAAAAATCTGACACCAGAAACAGTATGGCCTTTCCAACCGTCCGTAACCGTGGACATGGCTATTCGAATAGATTCACACTCTGCAGAGTTTGCACACTTGTGCCACAACATTTGATTTCATCCGTCGGGATAACCCTGAATCATCGTAACACAGTACGCGGATCATCAACCATAACCTTTCACTTACAAACCCTAGTATGAGCACCTCTCCCCATGAGCTTGGCCTCCTAGTGAAAACCAACTGTCAACCTGGGAACTGCACAGGGCTTGGCCTTACAAGTCACCTCGATTCACATCTTTTCTCAACAACGGAGGCAGCCTCGGCATAACCCCTATGATGTGTGTTCAGAGGGAACCCATACTAAGATGCATAAACTTCCAGCTTAAGCCCTACCCATAATCGGGTATTGTGGGGGTACTCAATATTGGAAAGGTATCGCATTCAAACCAATATCAGTTTTGTATCAAAAATCACCATCTTCTCTTGGTCATTTTCACCTTCAAATATCATTCAATGGAATGACTTATCATTCCAAGGTTTCAAATTTATTTCAAAGTCACAAGTTCCCATCTAGACTAGTAAAGTTTTAGTATTTTGGCACTAGCACTAATCATGAGGGGTGCTATCTTGCTTGGCTATCTTGAGACCAACTTTGCTACACTAAAACATCTTAACTACTAGATCAAGCTAACTTATCCAAGTAACACTTTGGAAACAACAAGTAAAACTTGCATAGTAAAAACTTGGGATAGGCTTGTACTAAGAAAGATAAGAGTCATGGTGCCTTGCTCCAAAGGAGCTTTGCACTTTGCAAGAGTATTAGCTTGCCTTGGTAGTTCTCAAGGTTCTCTTCTTCCTCCTCTTGATAGTATCCTTCCTCTTCCTGGTATTCTCTGGTGCTAGCGTCTAAATTTGAATACGATTATAATTACTCACTAACTCAATGGCTATTCCCAAACATCATATATATATTCACACAACTAGGCTAAGCACACAATTAATTCCATTAAGGTGCATTGGTTGTGTGACTTGAGAAAATAAAATCATTCCCTCTTATTCATATGTGAAAGTTAATTTCCATAGGGTTCTTGAGGAATAATTTCCTCTCATTGAAATCTTCTTAAGATTTAATTTCTCAAACAATAATACATGAACTTATGTTGACCTAAGTCAACCATTCATTATCATTATTGGAGAAAATGATTTAAATGAGGTAGACCACCTCATACCATTTAACAATTCTACAAATGATTTAAATCTCCAAGTCTTTCATATAAGAGTGTTTGACCAGGGGTTCAAACATCACATGAATTCACTTGAGACAAGATTTAAATGAAGTAAAATACTTCATATGGTTTGCATAATAGTTTTAGACAATATCACTTAAGTAAACTAGTCATATTGCCCATTATTTAAACTAGGGCATGATCATGCAAAGTGACCACACCATTTCCTTGCAGAAACAATTAGTGTAAGTCAAATGTGAGCTATTGGAGTTGGAATTAATTAAATATCTATTTTGGTTGATTTTTAAAAATTATTTGAATATGAAAAAGTCCCTGCCTTCTTCTTTTTATCATTTTATTTCCACAACAGATCTCGATGTGAGACCAGTGGCATATTGTAGATCTTTTTACTAGCTTTCAAACAATATAAAGTTTGTCAAATTTGGCCAGGCCAAACAGGTTCTATGCATTTTCAAAGTTGGGTCCAGTATTGAATTCGAATCAAATTTATTAAACGAGATTTGAACTAAAAAGGCCGGCGGGAAAACTAACTGGGCCTAAACGTTTAAAACGGCCCAAGGCCAGCCCACCACGCATCCACGCACGCGTGGGCTGCCTGACAAGGGGCTCCACCCGTCAGTGACTCATAACGCCCGAAGCGGTATGGATCAACGAGGCGCGTTGGATTAGAACATGATCTAACGGCGCGCATTCATCGTCGTCGACGGCGAGAGAGGAGCTCTGGCACGGTAGCGGTAGGGGGTCGGAGGCTCACTGTGGCTCCAGCTAGGGTTGGCAGTGTGCTTGGGGACGTTGTGGATGACGGCGAAGTAGCTTGTAGCAGTGGCGTCGCTCGGGGAGGCCTGGATCGACGGCGATTGCTGCAGAGCTTCCGCGGCTCCGATCTTCCGATTGAGCTTGCTCCGGCGACGATTGAGGTGGCTAGCGGTGCTAGGCGAAGCGGTGGTGAGTGGTGATCATGGTGGTGTGCTTGGATCGTCGAGGGAGGTCTCCTTTTATAGGCGCGTGAGGGTGCCGTGGGTGCTGTGGCAAGTCGACAAGGGCGCGGCCGCTCCGGTGGGCTAGAGGGCTAGGCGACGACGGGGTCGTGTTCACGACGTCACGGCGAGACTAGGAGCGTGAACGGCGCGGCAAGGGGACGCGTAGGGTGGTCGGGACCGTGCCTGTACTGGCGCGGCAATGGCGGGCGCGCTCGTCCTCTCCGGCGGCCGTGGTCGCCAAGGCATGACGCGAGCGTGTCCGGCGAGCTCCGCGTGGCGAGGAGGGTACCAGGGTGCGCGGAGATGGTCGGGGTACGACGAGGTACGGCGAGCGCCGCGTGGCCGTGTCGCGCGCGTCCGTGCGTCGATGACGTTGCCATGCCGCTGGCGGCGTACCTGGGACGTACTGGGCGCGCGTCGTCCGGGTCCTCTCGTCGTCCTCACGGTCAATGGCGCGTACAGGTGAATCCAGGAGATCAAGGGCTAGCTACTGGACATGGTGGTGAGGGCTGCCGTTGAGAGAAGAGAGGGGGGGCGTGTCGAGGTGGAACGGGATCGGCATGGCCATGGCCAGCCATGTTCTGGTCGTGTCCATGTCGATTTCTTGCATGGGCTAGGTAGGGTTGGGTCAGGGGAGCATGGCTAGGTCAATTGGTGGTCAAGTGTTGGCATGGTTTGATCACATTTTGCAAATTGAGAATGTTGTATTTGATTCAAAGTCTCATCTTTGCTTGATCCTAACTCTTGATCCAAAAATAATTTGGGATGATGGTCTTTACAGAAAATGTTCACCTTGATGAGTACTTGGATGACATGCGAAGAATAGGATTTGTTTGGTTTAGAAATATTGAAAACTAGGGGCTCAAAGTAGTGACCAGACTATAAAAGTCAAAAGTGACCATTATTCTATGTGAGCCAAAATTTGAATTTGAAATTGGTTCAAAAGCTATTTCTTTGATTCCCCAAAGTTGTAATAACCATCTAATAGCATATTACAAGTAATGGTGAAGTCAAATGGGTCTAGGGTCAAAATTTGCAAAAATGGCATAAGCCATATGTTAGGGTTTTTAGGGTTTTCCACTTATTTGACTTCTTTATGTTTTTGATTTATTTGGTTGGTGATCTTCTCTTGATCACTTTAGGGTTTTAGAGTTCATCACATAAGCACTAAAACAATCATCATGGCATATCACCTCAAAATGCACAAGTCCTATGCAGGGTACTACATGCAATTGAAAAGTTTTTGTTTGTTCTGAATTTTAGATCTCTGAAACTTTGCTTCTCTCTTTTATTGAAATTTGGGATGTTACAAACCCTTCCCCCTTACAAAAGATCTCGTCCCGAGATCTTAAAGAAAATTAGGTGCTAAAGAGATATGGGTATTCTTTCTTCATGTCTTCCTCCCGCTCCCAAGTGGCTTCATCTTCAGTATGGTTACTCCACTGTATCTTTAGGAACTTGATGCTTCGGGTGCGAGTAGTTCTATAAGCTTCCTCCAGGATGCGAATCGGCACTTCGCGGTACGTCAGGTCCTGGTTGATGTCCACCGATCGGTTCTTGAACACTTCAGTCTTCTCGGGGACTTCGAGGCACTTCCGGAGGAGTGAGATGTGAAACTGCTGACGTCAGAAACCCCCTGGCGGGCAGAGACGGGCAACACAGTAGAGCCGGGAACAACTAGGGCTGCGGCTGGCCCCAGTCCCTCAGAGCGACGGCCCGCAAAGCCTCCTGGTCGCACGTCCGATGCTATCGCAAGGGCGTGCCACCCGACCTATACCTGGTCGGGAAGGTGTGCATGATGCCTCGCTTAGTTTCCTCGCATGGCATACACGTAAACATTAAATACGAGCCTCGATCGGCTCTCGAGTTATCCCGTGAATCGGCTCAAAGAGCCGATCCACCCATGATTCGAACGAGGTGTCCGAATATATGGTGGTCCTGCTTGATCAAGATAAAGCTAATTAGATCTACGACGATATAGGGTTTTCACCGCATAATCGGATCATCCTACTCACGATTGGGCCTCGCGCTCGCGCACGGCGACCGTAAGCCGATCCTAGACAGGGCCTAAAAACCAACACGAGGTTGATCCCCGGAACATCCTTTCTAGGGCTAGCAAACGTCACCCTACACGCCGCTGGATCCTCCAACCCTTTGTAAGGCCTAACTATCGCGGATGTTAAACTAATCCTTGATGAACAAGGAGCAACCGTAACGGATCAGATCTACTAAACTATGATCAAGCGGGTGCCGCCCCTACACCTGAGATAGGTGTAGGGCGGCTAGATGTGCAAGGGTTGCATAACGAAAGCATGTAATTCGAAAGAACAATGCTAACCCTAACACATCTAAGATAACTACATTGCTCGCCATCAAAAAGGCTTCAGCACGAGCAACGCATGAACAACGTGGGCAGGCTTGTGCTGCCTAGATCGCAAGATGTGATCTAGGCAGCATGGTGCTTACCGGAGAAACCCTCGAGACGAAGGAGTTGGCGATGCGCCGAGATTTGTTTGTGTTGAACGTTGGTTGTTGTTTATTCCATAAACCCTAGATACATATTTATAGTCCAGCGGACTTTCTAATGTGGGCGTGCACTAAACCGTGCACGGGTAAAACTCTAACTTCTAAACTAAGATGCGATCTAATATGTTACGTATACATGGGCAGCCTAGCCCAACTTGGTATAAAAGGCCGATTCACGTATTCCTTCTATGTATATTTTTCGACTCCATCTTGATCGCGGCCCACCTCTGACTCGGTCAAATTCTGGTGATAACACATGCCCCCCTGGTTTTGGAAATGACATTTCCAAAATCATTACGCTTTTCCTTCGTCGGGTCATGTCGTAGCAGAGCAGAACTGCCGTAGAATCTTCCATCATTACGCCTCGCCTCCTGGGTTTCTCTCGTACGAATTGACAATTTCGGCATCACGTCCTCGAGAACCGTCATGGCATTAAATCTCCACTACACTCTCTTTATTTATCTGTGCCAAACGGTTCACCACTCCATCCCCTTGCTCTGCTCTTTCCACCAACGCCAAAAAACCCTCTTCCCCTGCAGCCATGTCTTCCTCTTCCTCCTCCGCTTCAGGCCTCTCTCTTCAATCGTCGCCGAAGAACAAGAAAGAGGATGATCCCCGCTCCGGGGCGAACCCCATCTCCTCTGACAAGGAGAAGAAAGAAGGAGAAGCGGAGAAGACCAGGGCCTCTCCCTCCGCCAGGCTTCCGCCGAAGAAGCGCTCCCGCATGTGGGCTGACAGCGAGGACGACGATGACGACGAGGAAGGAGAAGATGAGGAGGAGGAAGATGATCCCTCCTCCTCCGCTGGGTATCCTCCAACGAAGCACTTCCGCAGCTGGGCGGATAGCGAGGATGATGATGATGACGAGGAGGAGGAGGAAGCTCCAGCCGACGGCTGGGGCAGCAGCGGCGAGGAGCTTCCTGGGAGCAGCGCCGACGACCTCGACGACGGCGATGATGAGGACAGCGACGACTAGTAGAGTATGACTAGCAGTAGCGGCGCTCTAGGCACCAGATCCCTCTTTTGAGAGCCATCGGCTCTTCTTGTAAAGCCGCTCCTTTGAATTAATGAGAATTGTTCTTTCAATTTCTCTTTCCATTAATCCAATTTCCATCCTTCCGCTTGCCACACCAAGACCGATAGCAACGAATCGGATTATTATTATTTTTTCCTTGACCGTGGTATTTTGCAATCCCACAGCCGATGACTGTTCATCGGCTAATTTGAGAAACCAGTCTCCTTCCTTTTCTTGCAGCGCCAGCACGGTCCAAACCTCGCACAAGACGACAGCTTTTTCTTCCCAGCTCCTCCCTGAGAAGATCATGATGCAGTGTCAGCCGATGCAACTCCAATCGGCTCTCCAAAATAGAGCACCTCCCAAGTTAGCCAGCTCTGCCGATGACGATGGCACAGCCGATCTTAGTAGGCTGGCGACTTGATCTTGAGCAGGCGTCTTTAACAGACCCCTGGAACCGTCTTGGATGCTCAAACTGATGACTCCGTAACAGAACACCACCCTCCAGACCAGTTGTGATGTAGGGCTAGCCGATTCCAACCAAATCGGCTCCCCAGAGCAAGGATCTTTAGGGCGAGCTGCCCCCCGAGCCTTAAATCATGACGTAGCCAGCCGGTTTTAACAACATCGGCTCCCCAGAGCAGAGAACCTTCAGGGTGAGCTGCCCCCCGAGCTTCTTCAGTCTACTTCTTGCGCCTTGCAGGCCATATCGGCTCCTTTCCTTCGGCGGATCTGAGGCAACCCACCCTTGGCCTGATCTGCACATCCACGCTGCTCTCGGCATTGTTTTTGAAGAGAGGATCCGAGCCATTGAACCATTGAACCACTCCATTGAGGAGTTCTCCCATCATAGTCTCTCTTCGTGCTCCATTGACCCTCTGTTATGCCTCTTGAGTCGATGGCCATGCATCGGCTTTTACATCCTTAAGTCGACGTCTGCTGCATCGGCTGTGCTCAAATTTTTTCGATTTTTTTTGAATTTTTACGGCCGATTTATGCATCGGCCCCCATACTTTAATACTCATCACCAAAGGATGAGACACTTCTACTGCATACCCTCGTATTTTATCCACCTGGGTGCCCCCCCGAGCCGATTCTGTCAAGATAATTGATGGTATCGGCTCTGTTGGATTACATGTTGAACCCAGGCAGAATGGATGGTGAGGATAATTTTGGCCGATTGCTGGAATCGGCCTCCACGTTGCTTGCTCGGTGAAGGTTTTGTAATGTCCCTTCATAATTTTTGGGGCCGATCACAAGGATCAGCCTTGCCACGTTTGCTCATTGACGTGCTCTTGCTACTCGTTCAGGCCGGTAGATAAAACCAGCCCAATCTCTAATTTTATCATGTTGGTGCGCTTGCTGTCGTCCACCTTGAGTGCATCGTGTAATCGTGGAGCACTAAGCTTCGTCGGAAGAACGAGCACCATGTTTGTGCCAGCCGATGTTTCATCATCGGCTTTCCTTTGCTTGGGGCGCCACTCCATTTTCCGTGGACGACCCTCTTTATCCAGGGTTCGTTGAACCTTCGCGGCCAGATCAGGCCTTGCCTTCCTCAATGTATGCAATTATAACCTCTCGGCTTCCTCCAGGCCGCGCAATCGCTGAACCCTGCGTTTCTGGGAATGGCTGAGCCCATCAGGGCACCACCTTGGCCGGTAGTACCTGTCTTCTTCTTCTCCCTCGTCTTTTGAATCTTCGAGATCTTTCACCCGAGGGGACTCAGCTCGTTTGCTTTGTGGCGGGAGAGGCCCTAGGCGCTTGAACACGGACACGTTGGCTGTCTCCTTCTTCTTCTGGTTGCATTCTGGGCAGTTGCCGATTGTGGGCAATCGGCTCATTCCCGAATCCCAGCAGTGTCCGAAGAAGGGACAGTCCCGAGTGCCTATCCTCGTCGACTCGCTCCCCCAACTTTTCCTTGGCACGGCGCTCATGCTCCTCCTCATCACGATCATGCCGACGACGTCTCCCGTCGTCCCTAGCCAGACGATCTTCTTCATCATCGTCGTTGTATCGCCGGCGTTGGTCATACTGACTCACATACTTGTTGAGGAGGTGATCAGAGAGGGGTCGTTGATACCTTATGTTTTTTACCTCTCCCTCTGTGACGTAGCGCTTGCCGTCTTGGCGGAGCCGATCGCGTGGAGCGGCTTCCTCTGTATCTTTGCTATGAGAGCAGCTGCCCTCATCTCCGTCCTTACCAGAGTGGTGTCCCGGTCCTACCATGTTGATATTGTATGAGAAATCCGGCTGGCACCCTCCATGGTAAGTGTAATCCACCATGTTTACGGCGGGGAAGGGGTGTGTGTCGACCTTCATGGCGTATTGGTTGGAAATCAACCGTCCGTTTCCTATCGCCATTTGGATCTGCTGCCGCCACACCCTGCAGTCGTTGGTGGTGTGGGTGAACGTGTTATGCCACTTGCAGTATGGCTTTCCGTTCAGCTCTTGCACCGTGGGAATCTTGTGGCCTTCGGGTACCTTTATATGCTTCTCCGTGAGTAAGAGATCAAAAATCTGCTCGGCCTTGGTCACGTCGAAGTCGAACCCTTTTGGAGGGCCTTGTGGCTTCACCCATTTGCGAGGCCACGGGGCCTGTCGCTCGCGTCCATTCAGCCACTGCTACCTCTCGATCTCCCGCAGCACCTTCATCCTCGTCTGCCTCAACCAGGGTCACCGCACGCTTGAATTTGTCCTGGTAAACATCTGGGTGACGCTGCTCATATGCTGACAGCTTCTGCACCATGTGCGCCAATGAAGGGTAGTCCGCTTGGGAGGCCACGTCCTTAATCGATGATGAGAGACCCACCACCGCCAACTCGATCGCTTCTTTTTCACTTACATGAGCCGAAAAGCATCGGTTCCTAATGGTCCTGAAGCGCTGGACGTATTCTGACACTGTCTCCCCGCGCTTCTGTCGTACTTGTGCTAGATCGGCAATACTAACGTCGGAAGCCTCTGAGTGATACTGCTCATGGAACTGCTCTTCCAACTGCTTCCAAGTCCGGATGGAGTTCGGTGGCAGCGATGTGTACCACCCGAAAGCCGATCCTGTGAGGGACTGTGCGAAGAACCTCACACGCAACTCGTCCGATGCTGAGATCGTGCCCAGCCTGTGCCAAATATCGGCTCACATGCTCGATGGAGCTGGAACCATCTCGATCCACTAAACTTCGTGAAGTCCGGGAGCCGATATTTGGGTGGTAGCGGGATCAGTTCGTAGTCGTTGGGGTACGGCTTGGTGTAGCCGAACGTCTTCCTTTTCGGCATCATGCCGAACCGATCTTTCGAGATTGCACAAATCTGATCCGCTGTGATGGCTGAAGGTGTCGAACCCTCGAAGATTCGCCGGGGTGGCATACTTAACCAGCCATGCTTGCTTTTCCGGTTCTAAGCCAACTGCAGGAGCTGGGCTCTGGAGGTTTGTCGGAGTGGCGTGCTTGGCTAGCCACGATTGCTTCTCAGGATCGGCTCCCGACGTTCCTCCTGCCGTTCCAGAGGCCCCTGATGTTGCAGCCTGGTTCGAGAGTGCCCAGGTGTTGCAGTCTGGTACATATGCACACGCGTATCCGT
Source organism: Lolium rigidum (assembly GCF_022539505.1). Lineage (NCBI taxonomy): Eukaryota > Viridiplantae > Streptophyta > Magnoliopsida > Poales > Poaceae > Lolium > Lolium rigidum. The sequence goes on from NC_061511.1 coordinate 116,591,931, forward strand.
GCGGGATCTCCTTGGGTGCCTCAGGTAGGAATTGGTAGTCACTAGGATCACCACCAATCTTGTAGACGACGTATGCCGATGAGTTCGGCAGTTCCGGTGCTGCCCATGCGAACGGCTGGGGCTGGAGTGGCATCTCTCCTTTGAAAGTCCCCGCAGCTGGTCCCGACGGAGAATACCGGTGGCTCATGATTTCCTGGACCACGCGCAGAGCGACACGCTCCAAAGTGTTCACCAGGCTCTCAGAGTGGCGGTCTAGCGAATGAGCCACCATGTAGTTCATCTCCTGCCGCAGCGACCTGGTGCGTTCTTCTGACGGAGCGGACAGGTCCACTCCATCGAGTGCGCCTTCAGGTGTGAAACCCTTCCACCTGACGCCATGGGAGCGGGTTCTGTGGAAAGAGCCGATGAGTTCGGCTTCGAGGGTTGCCTTGATCTCGTCATGTTTCTTCTTGAGCTCATCGGTGCGATCCTCGTACTTGACCGGAGTGCCTTCCGCCATCTCGGATGTAGACGGCGATGTGGTAGATGTCGAAGGTTGTCCCACCGGGCGTGCCAGAATGTGTTGACGTCAGAAACCCCCTGGCGGGCAGAGACGGGCAACACAGTAGAGCCGGGAACAACTAGGGTTGCGGCTGGCCCCGGTCCCTCGCAGCGACGGCCCGCAAAGCCTCCCTGGTCGCACGTCCGATGCTATCGCAAGGGCGTGCCACCCGACCTATACCTGGTCGGAAGGTGTGGATGATGCCTCGCTTAGTTTCCTGCATGGCATACACGTAAACATTAAATACGAGCCTCGATCGGCTCTCGAGTTATCCCGTGAATCGGCTCAAAGAGCCGATCCACCCATGATTCGAACGAGGTGTCCGAATATATGGTGGTCCTGCTTGATCAAGATAAAGCTAATTAGATCTACGACGATTTAGGGTTTTCACCGCATAATCAGATCATCCTACTAACGATTGGGCCTCGCGCTCGCGCACGGTGACCGTAAGCCGATCCTAGACAAGGCCTAAAAACCAACACGAGGTTGATCCCCGGAACATCCTTTCTAGGGCTAGCAAACGTCACCCTACACGCCGCTGGATCCTCCAACCCTTTGTAAGGCCTAACTATCGCGGATGTTAAACTAATCCTTGATGAACAAGGAGCAACCATAACGGATCAGATCTACTAAACTATGATCAAGCGGGGTGCCGCCCCTACACTTGAGATAGGTGTAAGGGCGGCTAGATGTGCAAGGGTTGCATAACGAAAGCATGTAATTCGAAAGAACAATGCTAACCCTAACACATCTAAGATAACTACGTTGCTCGCCATCAAAAAGGCTTCAGCACGAGCAACGCATGAACAACGTGGGCAGGCTTGTGCTGCCTAGATCGCAAGATGCGATCTAGGCAGCATGGTGCTTACCGGAGAAACCCTCGAGACGAAGGAGTTGGCGGATTTGTTTGTGTTGAACATTGGTTGTTGTTTATTCCATAAACCCTAGATACATATTTATAGTCCAGCGGACTTTCTAATGTGGGCGTGCACTAAACCGTGCACGGGTAAAACTCTAACTTCTAAACTAAGATGCGATCTAATATGTTACAGATACATGGGCAGTCTAGCCCAACTTGGTATAAAAGGCCGATTCAAGTATTCCTTCTATGTATATTCTTCGACTCGATCTTGATCGCGGCCCACCTCTGACTCGGTCAAATTCTGGTGATAACAGAAACACATCATGCACAGCCGAAATCTCTTCATGTAACTCCAGTTGATAGGACACTTCGCCTCGGCGACTGAGAACTTTGAAGGGTCCGACATATCGGGGTGCAAGCTTTCCTTTCAGCTGAAATCTCTGCATTCCTTTCAGGGGGGATACCTTGAGGTAGACAAAATCTCCAATCTCGAAGGTCATCTCTCGGCGTCTCTTGTCGGTCTAACTCTTCTGCCTTGATTGCGCTGTCTTGAGGTACTCGCGGATCTTGTGCACTTTCTCTTAGGCTTCACGAAGAACATCCGGTCCAAAGACTTGGCTTTCTCCGACTTCCGACCAGTTCAGGGGGGTACGGCACTTCCTTCCGTACAAAGCTTCAAAGGGGGCCATCTGCAAACTGGCTTGGTAACTATTGTTGTAAGAGAATTCTGCATAAGGCAAGCAGTCTTCCCACTTAGATCCGTACTCCAAGACACATGCTCTCAACATGTCTTCTAGTATCTGGTTGACTCTTTCCGTCTGTCCATCGGTCTGCGGGTGATAGGCGGTGCTGAAATTCAGACGGGTTCCTAGTCCTTCGTGCACTTTCTGCCAAAATCTTGAGGTGAATTGTGATCCTCTATCTCACACTATCGACTTCGGGGTTCCGTGCAGAGCGACTATTCTGGAGATGTACAGTTCAGCTAACTTCGGTCCTTGGTAGGTGGTCTTGACGGCCATGAAATGAGCTACCTTAGTCAATCTATCCACCACTACCCATATAGAATCATTGCCTTTGCTGGATTTGTGCAAACCGGTGATAAAGTCCATTCCTACCGAATCCCACTTCCATGCTGGGATCTGTAGGGGTTGTAGCAGTCCTGCGGGTCGCTGATGTTCCGCCTTGACTCTCTGACAGATATCACACTTGGCGATGTAGCTTCCGATCTCTCTCTTCATTCCATGCCACCAGAATTGTTCCTTCAAGTCTTGGTACATTTTGGTACCTGCGGGGTGGATCGAGTAAAGGGTGTCATGGGCTTCTTGCAGAACGACTTGCTTCAAGTTTGAGTCCGATGGTACGCAGAGGCGTCCTTTGTACCAAAGAACTCCGGCTTCATCTACGGTGAATCCTGGTGCCTTTCCTGCTACTATCTGCTTCTTGATTCCATCAATGCTGGTATTTTTCTTCTGGGCTTCCTTAATCCGACCAATCAAGGTGGGTTGTAGCTCCATGCTCGGCTAGGAATCCTTCACTGACTAACTCCATTCTAAACTGCTCAAACTCTTGGTATAGGCTGGGTTGTTCTTCGGCTATCATTGAGTTCAACTGGCACGACAGTCTACTCAACGCATCCGCTACCACATTGGCCTTGCCGGGGTGATAATGGATTTCCATATCATAGTCTTTGATCAATTCTAACCATCTTCTTTGCCTCATATTTAGCTCCTTCTGGGTGAAAATATACTTCAAGCTCTTGTGATCCGAATAGATCTCGCAGCGATTACCCATGAGGTAATGACGCCATACCTTCAGTGCTAAAACTACAACTGCAAGCTCGAGGTCATGGGTTGGATAGTTCTGCTCATGCTGCTTCAGTTGCCTAGACAGATAAGATATCACCTTGCCTTCTTGCATCAACACGCATCCAAGACCAATCTTGGAGGCGTCACAATAGACGTCAAATGGCTTGGTGATGTCCGGCATGATCAGGATTGGGGCTGAGGTCAGTCTAAGCTTGAGTTGTTGAAAACTCTCTTCACATTTGTCAGTCCATTCAAACTTCTTGTCCTTCTTCAGCAGTTGGGTCATTGGTCGAGCGATGCTTGAGAAGCCCTCGACAAATCTGCGGTAATATCCGGCTAATCCAAGAAAAGCGCGGACCTCGGTCTGGGTTGTTGGGGCTTTCCATTCTGCAACCGTCTTGATTTTGGCGGGATCTACGGCAATTCCTCCTGCTGACAAGATGTGTCCCAGGAATCCTACTTCCTTCAGCCAGAACTCACACTTGCTGAACGTAGCATACAACTGATGCTCCCGAAGGGTATCTAAGACAGCCTCCAGGTGTTGCTCATGTTCCTCTTCAGACTTGGAGTAGATCAGTATGTCATCGATGAACACAACGACAAACTTATCTAGGAAGTTCATGAAGATCTTGTTCATGAGGTTCATGAAGTAAGCGGGGGCATTGGTCAGTCCAAATGACATGACATTGTACTCGTACAATCCATATCTGGTGGTAAAGGCGGTTTTGGGGATATCCGATGCACGAATCTTCAGTTGATGGTATCCAGTCCTAAGATCAATCTTCGAGAATACTATGGCTCCGGTCAGCTGATCAAACAGATCTTCTATCTTCGGCAAGGGGTATTTGTTCTTGATGGTGACATCGTTAAGCTTACGATAGTCCGTACATAAACGACTGGCACCATCCTTCTTATCCACAAACAAAACTGGGGATCTCCAAGGCGACGCACTCGGTCGAATCAGACCTTTTGCTAGTAATTCATCCAGTTGCTTCTTTAATTCCACTAGTTCTGCGGGGTTCATGCTATAGGCTCTCTGGGCTATAGGTCCTGTTCCAGGGATTAACTCGATGATAAACTCGATATCCCGATCTGGGGGCATACCGGGTAGACCATCCGGAAACACATCAGGATATCGACAAACGACCCTGATTTGATCCAGAGTTGGCTTGGCTACACCTTGGTTGCAGGTAAATTTTCTGGGTAGTCTTTCAGATACATGTTCTACTACGACACCGGTGCTACTGATCATGGTAATGGCTTTCTTAGCACAGTCAATCAGTCCATGATGTTTAGCCATCCAATCCATTCCTAGCACCACTTCCAAACCTTTGGTTCCCAGAATAATTAGATTGGCCAAGAACTCTACTTCATGTATTATGATGGGTACATTTTTGCAACATTTTCTGGCTTTGGTGGTTGATCCGGGAATTTGAACTATCATGACATGCTTCAGGCTGATAGGTTGAATTTTACTGGTGGATGCAAAGTCTTCCGTGACAAAAGAATGAGATGCTCTGGAATCAAACAATACTCTGGCAGGTACTGAGTTGACGGAAAACATACCCAGTACAACATCTGGTGCTTCCTGGGCTTCTTCCGCGTTCATGTGGAAGAGGCGGCCGTTGCGGTTGTTGGGATTGTTGGGGGCGATCTTCTTGCCGGTGGAGACGCGGCGTTGCTGCTGAGCAGGTGCAGCGGTGTTTCCAGATAGCTTGGCGAGCCTCTTGGGACACTCGTTGGAGTAGTGTCCCACCACTCCGCACTCATAGCAGGTGATAGTAGACTTGTCCTTGGGGGTGACGGGGACGGCGTTGCTTCCTGTTCTAGGGGCAGTGTTGGCGTTGTTGTTGTTATTGGGGTTGGGGAGCTCGGGGCGGAGCGCGGTTGAAGTTGTTGTTGTTGTTGTAGTTGTTGTTGTGGCCTCATGGCCTGGAGTTTCCTCCACTCCGGTTCTGATAACCGGGGCGCGAGTCTGCATAGGGGGCTTGTTGTTGTTTCTCGGAGTGAAACCTCCGCTTGAGCTGGGGCGATACTTCGGGGCATTGCTAGGCCCATTCTGGTGCATCATGCGACGTTTGCGGTTCTCATTGGCTTGGTTCAGCTTGCCCTCCATCTGGATGGCGGAGTCAACAAGGGCTTCAAGGTCGGCGAAGGGAATGTTGATGAGAACGATCCGCATCTCATCATGCGATCCGTTCAGGAATCTCTCCTCGCCTCTTCTCGGTGGTGTCGGTCTCATCGGGGCGTACCTTGACAGGGTAAGGAACCTCGTCGCGATATTCTACCACCATCATGCGACCTTGCTTCGGTTCACGGAACTCATCCCTCATCTTCTTGATAAGACCCGGGGTACATGGTACTTGCCGAACTTGAGCTTGAAATCTGCCCAAGTCATGAACTGACCTCCGTTCATGGCACGGGTGCTAGTCCACCAGGCTCGGGCTGGTCCAGCGAGGTAATGGGTTGCAAACAGGACCATCTCGTTGGCTTCCACTCCAGCTACCTCCAAGTTGATCTCCATGGTCTGAAGCCAGTCATCGGCATCGAGGGGTTCCTCCGTCTTGCTGAACACCGGAGGGTTGGTGTTCTGAAAGTTCTTGAGCTTCGAACCGGGATGATCATGATTCCCATGGCCCTGGTTTGCGAGGTTTTGCAATGCTACGATGTTGGCTTGACGTTCAGCTCTTTCAGTCTCCCGGTCTGCCAGCAGGATTTGCAGCAGTTGCATCATGGCATCGTTGTTGTTGCGATTGGGAGGGGCCATCTGGATATACAGAAGATCATAAGATAAGAGGGAAATGCTATGGTTTATTTTGGATAAGTTCAAAAATTTTAAAACTTGAATGCTTTTGATAACAACACACATTCATTCATTCATTCATTCAACATAACACATTACAAGCTAACACCCAACTCCTTGCATGGTTTGAAGAACCATGTCACATGCTACGATACAACGGACGGGATACAACTCACACCTACATAAGTGCTCAAGTGCAGCTACCCTCGTCCTCAACATCGATAGGAACGACGTCATCCGGTCCCGGCTCCAGAAAAGTGTAGTCCTCCTCCTCAGTGAACTCATCCTCCTCAAAGTCGTCGTCGTCGCTCAGGAAGGCGTCTCCTCCCTGAAGGTCAATACCATCATCATCCTCCTCCATCTCCTTCAGCTGATCCTCCTGGGCCTTGACGATGGCCTACAGTGATGCGATCTGTGCGCGCAGGCGATCAATCGTGGCGTCCCTCTTGGCACGCTGCAGACGGAGCTTGTTGCGATCCCTTGAGAGCATCTTGATGGCGTCGGCATGGGTTGCCAAGGTGAGGTGCGTCTGGTTGGCGTACGCACAAGCATTGTCCAGATCCTGCTGCGTGTGATACAACATGAAATCTAGGTGCTCCGCGTGGTGCCTCAACTCCGGGTGAGACTGCAGCGCCATGGGCACTCCTGCTGCATCACGCCTCACCAGGTGAGCGAAGCGAGACGCGAGTAGGCGCACCACTTTCTGTCCACAGAGGCGCGCCAGTGCCTCCTGAAGAGCTCTCGCCAGTCCGTCGAGCCAGTTGCTTTCACGGAACGAGAACATGATCCTCTCCTGGTTGGGAGACTCCATCGTGCCTCGCAGATCTGCAGTGATGATCCACTGCAACTCACCACCGGGCTGGTCGTTCACCTGAATCCCTTGGAACTCAGGGTGAAGTCGCCCAAGGAAAGCCGAGACAGCGGTGAGGTCGTGCTCAAACACGAGGCTCCCACCGTTCCCGAGCTGATAGAACTTCGCGTTGATGGGTTCATTCGGCTCCATCTGAAAGCGAAAAGGATGAGTAAGTTAGAGAGTGAATAAGTGTGGCAAAATTTTAAGTAGATTCAAATAAGAAAGGGCATGATTCATCAAATTTCGAAACAGTCTCAAAGGCAAGAATGCGAGTAAATTTTTATAAATATTCACTTCATTTGATTTCAAAGTTAAGTTTTTATGAACGTCCATTCTAACTAGGGTCTTCTAAGGTCAAACAATGGCTCTGATACCAACTTGTCAACACCCTGATTTTTAAGTCCGAATGCCTATTATGTCATTCATCGCAATCCCAGGATAATGTTGTTGCGAGGCATAATAGTCGAATATCATAGTCATCATTTATTACAAACCATATTGTCTTACAACTGGAATCACATGATCCATATTACACAAATAGTTGATCTATCGATCAACGAACAAACACAAGTTCATAGCGGAAGCGTAACGATAAAGGGACTCTCTAGTCCACGGGCCAACGCTTGACGTCGGAAGATTCCTAGTTGTCGTAGGCGTCCTGCTGGTCATCTCCTTGATCGTTCTGTTCATCTTCATACTCTGGCCATTTGAATAGCCAGGGACAAAGCCGTAAGTACTTTAAGTACTTGCAAACTAATACTAAAGTAAGTGCTATAGTTTTAGTAAGGGGTGCTAAGCTCTAGTTTCATTTGCGTAAAGCCAGTTTTAGTTCACAAGTATTTGAGCAAAGACTTATTCATGAGCTAACTAACTCAAGTGGGAACATTAGTGTCATTCCCACCACATTGGTTGGGTTTCAATAAGTCACCAAGTCATCAATCATTTCTCCCATGTTTTCCAAAATCTGACACCAGAAACTGTATGGCCTTTCCAACCGTCCGTAACCGTGGACACGGCTATTCGAATAGATTCACACTCTGCAGAGTTTGCACACTTGTGCCATAACATTTGATTTCATCCGTCGGGATAACCCCGAATCATCGTAACACAGTACGCAGATCATCAACCATAACCTTTCACTTATAAACCCTAGTATGAGAATCTCTCCCCATGAGCTTGGCCTCCCAGTGAAAACCAACTCGTCAACTCTGGGAACCGCACGGGGCTTGGCCTTACAAGTCACCTCGATTCACATCTTTTCTCAACAACGGAGGCAGCCTCGGCATAACCCCTATGATGTGTGTTCGGAGGAACCCATACTAAGATGCATAAACTTCCAGCTTAAGCCCTACCCATAATCGGGTATTGTGGGGGTACTCAATATTGGAAAGGTATCGCATTCAAACCAATATCAGTTTTGTATCAAAAATCACCATCTTCTCTTGGTCATTTTCACCTTCAAATATCATTCAATGGAATGACTTATCATTCCAAGGTTTCAAATTTATTTCAAAATCACAAGTTCCCATCTAGACTAGTCAAGTTTTAGTATTTTAGCACTAGCACTAATCATGAGGTGTACTATCTTGCTTGGCAAGCTTGAGACCAACTTTGCTACACTAAAACATCTTAACTACTAGATCAAGCTAACTTATCCAAGTAACACTTTGGAAACAACAAGTAAAACTTGCATAGTAAAAACTTGGGATAGGCTTGTACTAAGAAAGATAAGAGTCATGGTGCCTTGCTCCAAAGGAGCTTTGCACTTTGCAAGAGTATTAGCTTGCCTTGGTAGTTCTCAAGGTTCTCTTCTTCCTCCTCTTGATAGTATCCTTCCTCTTCCTGGTATTCTCCGGTGCTAGCGTCTAAATTTGAATACAAGTATAATTACTCACTAACTCAATGGCTATTCCCAAACATCATATATATATTCACACAACTAGGCTAAGCACACAATTAATTCCATTAAGGTGCATTGGTTGTGTGAATTCAGAAAATAAAATCATTCCCTCTTATTCATATGTGAAAGTTAATTTCCATAGGGTTCTTGAGGAATAATTTCCTCTCATTGAAATCTTCTTAAGATTTAATTTCTCAAACAATAATACATGAACTTATGTTGACCTAAGTCAACCATTCATTATCATTATTGGAGAAAATGATTTAAATGAGGTAGACCACCTCATACCATTTAACAATTCTACAAATGATTTAAATCTCCAAGTCTTTCATATAAGAGTGTTTGACCAGGGGTTCAAACATCACATGAATTCACTTGAGACAAGATTTAAATGAAGTAAAATACTTCATATGGTTTTCATAATAGTTTTAGACAATATCACTTAAGTAAACTAGTCATATTTCCCATTATTTAAACTAGGGCATGATCATGCAAAGTGACCACATCATTTCCTTGCAGAAACAATTAGTGTAAGTCAAATGTGAGCTATTGGAGTTGGAATTAATTAAATATCTATTTTGGTTGATTTTTAAAAATTATTTGAATATGAAAAAGTCCATGCCTTCTTCTTTTTATCATTTTATTTCCACAACAGATCTCGAGGTGCGACCAGTGGCATATTGTAGATCTTTTTACTAGCTTTCAAACAATATAAAGTTTGTCAAATTTGGCCAGGCCAAACAGATTCTATGCATTTTCAAAGTTGGGTCCACTATTGAATTCGAATCAAATTTATTAAACGAGATTTGAATTAAAAAGGCCGGCGGGAAAACTAACTGGGCCTAAACGTTTAAAACGGCCCAAGGCCAGCCCACCACGCATCCACGCACGCGTGGGCTGCCTGACAAGGGGCTCCACCCGTCAGTGACTCATAACGCCCGAAGCGGTATGGATCAACGAGGCGCGTTGGATTAGAACATGATCTAACGGCGCGCATTCATCGTCGTTGACGGCGAGAGAGGAGCTCTGGCACGGCGGCGGTAGGGGGTCGGAGGCTCACCGTGGCTCCAGCTAGGGTTGGCAGTGTGCTTGGGGACGTTGTGGACGACGGCGAAGTAGCCTGTAGTAGTGGCGTCGCTCGGGGAGGCCTGGATCGACGGCGATTGCTGCAGAGCTTCCGCGGCTCCGATCTTCCGATTGAGCTTGCTCCGGCGACGATTGAGGTGGCTAGCGGTGCTAGGCGAAGCGGTGGTGAGTGGTGATCATGGTGGTGTGCTTGGATCATCGAGGGGAGGTCTCCTTTTATAGGCGCGTGAGGGTGCCGTGGGTGCTGTGGCAAGTCGACAAGGGCGCGGCCGCTCCGGTGGGCTAGAGGGCTAGGCGACGACGGGGTCGTGTTCACGACGTCACGGCGAGACTAGGAGCGTGAACGGCGTGGCAAGGGGACGCGTAGGGTGGTCGGGACCGTGCCTGTACTGGGGCGGCAATGGCGGGCGCGCTCGTCCTCTCCGGCGGCCGTGGTCGCCAAGGCATGACGCGAGCGTGTCCAGCGAGCTCCGCGTGTCGAGGAGGGTACCAGGGTGCGCGGAGATGGTCGGGGTACGACGAGGTACGGCGAGCGCCGCGTGGCCGTGTCGCGCGCGTCCGTGCGTCGATGACGTTGCCATGCCGTTGGCGGCGTACCTGGGACGTACTGGGCGCGCATCGTCCGGGTCCTGTCAATGGCGTGTACGGGTGAATCCAGGAGATCAAGGGATAGCTACTGGACATGGTGGTGAGGGCTGCCGTGGAGATAAGAGAGGGGGGGGGGGCGTGTCGAGGTGGAACGGGATCGGCATGGCCATGGCCAGCCATGTTCTAGTCGTGTCCATGTCGATTTCTTGCATGGGCTAGGTAGGGTTGGGTCAGGGGAGCATGGCTAGGTCAATTGGTGGTCAATTGTTGGCATGGTTTGATCACATTTTGCAAATTGAGAATGTTGCATTTGATTCAAAGTCTCATCTTTGCTTGATCCTAACTCTTGATCCAAAAAGAATTTGGGATGATGGTCTTTACAGAAAATGTTCACCTTGATGAGTACTTGGATGACATGCGAAGAATAGGATTTGTTTGGTTTAGAAATATTGAAAACTAGGGGCTCAAAGTAGTGACCAGACTATAAAAGTCAAAAGTGACCATTATTCTATGTGA
>NC_061511.1:116602984-116690738 GCF_022539505.1 Lolium rigidum
ATCCGACAATGAAGCACATAAGGAGAAGACGACCATCTAGCTACCGCTATGGACCCATAGTCCAGGGGTGAACTACTCACTCATCACTCCGGAGGCGACCATGGCGGTGAAGAGTCCTCCGGAGATGATTCCCCTCTCCGGCAGGGTGCCGGAGGCGATCTCCCGAATCCCCCGAGATGGGATTGGCGGCGGCGGCGTCTCCGGAAGGTTTTCCGTATCGTGGCTCTCGCATCTGGGGGTTTCGCGACGAAGACCTTAAGTAGGCGGAAGGGCGGAGTCGGAGGGGTCACGGGGGCCCCACACGCGAGGCCGCGCGGCCCCTCCGGGCCGCGCCGCCCTAGTGTGGCGGCGCCCGTGGCCCCACTTCGTCTTCTCTTCGGTCTTCCGGAAGCTTCGTCGCAAAATAGGACCCCGGGCGTTGATTTCGTCCAATTCCGAGAATATTTCCTTTGTAGGATTTCCGAAACCAAAAACAAGCAGTAAAACAAAGAATCGGCTCTTCGGCATCTCGTTAATAGGTTAGTGCCGGAAAATGCATAAATACGACATATAATGTGTATAAAACATGTAGATATCATCAATAATGTGGCATGGAACATAAGAAATTATCGATACGTCGGAGACGTATCAGCACTCCTCCCGGAGAGGGGAATCATCACCGGAGGGATCTACATCACCATGCCCAACCTCCGGACTGATGCGTGAGTAGTTCATCCTTGGAATATGGGTCCATAGCAGTAGCTAGATGGTTGTCTTCTCCTATTGTGCTATCATGTTTAGATCTTGTGAGCTGCCTATCATGATCAAGATCATCTATTTGTAATGCTACATGTTGTGTTTGTTGGGATCCGATGAATATGGAATACTATGTCAAGTTGATTATTGATCTATCATATATGTGTTGTTTATGATCTTGCATGCTCTCCGTTGCTAGTAGAGGCTCTGGCCAAGTTGATACTTGTAAGTCCAAGAGGGAGTATTTATGCTCGATAGTGGGTTCATGCCTCCATTGAATCTGGGACAGTGACAGAAAGTTCTAAGGTTATGGATGTGTTGTTGCCACTAGGGATAAAACAACAATGCTTTGTCTAAGGATATTTGTATTTTTTACATTACGCACAATACTTAATGCAATTGTCTCGTTGTTTGCAACTTAATACTCGGAAGGGGTGCGGATGCTAACCCGAAGGTGGACTTTTTAGGCATAGATGCATGCTCGGATAGCGGTCTATGTTCTTTGTCGTAATGCCCTAAGTAAAACTCATAGTAGTCATCATGATATGTATGTGCATTGTTATGCCCTCTCTATTTGTCAATTGCCCAACTCGTAATTTGTTCACCCAACATGCTATTTATCTTATTGGAGAGACACCACTAGTGAACTGTGGACCCCGGTCCATTCTTTTACATCTGAAATACAATCTACTGCAATCATTGTTCTCTGTTGTTCTTTGCAAGCAAACATCATTCTCCACACCATATGTTTAATCCTTTTTTACAGCAAGCCGGTGAGATTGACAACCTCACTGTTAAGTTGGGGCAAAGTATTTTGATTGTGTTGTGCAGGTTCCACGTTGGCGCCGGAATCCCAGGTGTTGCGCCGCACTACACTCCTTCACCAACAAACTTCACGTGGCCTTCATCTCCTACTGGTTCAATAACCTTGGTTTCTTACTGAGGGAAAAACTTGCTGCTGTGCGCATCACACCTTCCTCTTGGGGTTCCCAACGGACGTGTGCATCACACGCCATCAAACGCCCGCGAGTTTTCAGACGCACTCTTTTCCTTTCAGGGCACCGAGTGGGACTGAAAGGTTTTTAATGAGGCGGACTCGCGGTGCTGCAATATAATAAAGATATTGGTGATATACATCTTTTTCATCGACAGGCTCGGGGGCTCGTAACCCGCAATAACAATATATAAACTTCCGCAAAAAACAGTTATTTGCCCTGGCGCAAAAATAGCTTGCAAACCAATAAAGATATAAGCACCAGGCAACAAAAAAGATCGGGGGCTTGGTGAAAGGAAAAACATATAAGATGTTTTACAATATACATTACGCTTACAATATATATATTCTCATTATCAAGGAAAACTCGACAAGGAAAAAGAAACTTTCAGTTCTGACCGAGTATATCATCTATGTTTACTCTCTCATTGCTTGCAGCAACACTCCTATGTTCAACATACCTACCTCTCACGAAGAATTTGACATCGAGTCGAAGTAATTCATCCATCATCTCTTCGGCTACAGGGGTCACATCATCGTTGATTTTGTCGATGTTCCTCCTCCTCCTAGTTAGTTTGGCTTGACATTTGGCGACAATTTTGGTCATGTCTAACTTCGGATAACAAACCTGCAACATAATCATGGAAAATCTTGCTCCAGCAGTCAGTTGGGCCCGTACAAACTCATGGATTCGAGGAGCATCCCTTAATTTGTCCATCAGAGCACGAAGAGTTTTCGGCGGAGGATTGCGAGTTAACATGGTGTTATAAACCAGGGCTAATGTCCTTGTGCAGAAATCAAGAAAATCGCGGACTTGACTTGCGCGGTCCTGAAATCTGACGATTTGTCGGGTACGTTCAGGCGTAGCCCAAAAGTTAGAACCATGTTCCAGTGCAAGTTTGAGAAACACATTGGATCTAGCTTCAACACGTTGATCTTCGTCAGCAGTATCCAAAAAAGAACCTACCCAGCGGAAAGCATCAGCTAGAGGTGGAAAACAAGAAGGATAAAGATGGAAAAAGTCAAAGTCAGAAAGTATACCGGCCATATCCAAGCTAGAGTCATTCATCATTTGAAGCATATAATCTTCCCGCGAAGTAGCTTTTGAAGCTTCAGTAACCGCGGCTTCCTTTAACGCTAGGGCTTCTTGAGCCTGTTGAAGAGCAAGTTTTTCCTTATCGGAAGATCTTCGAGACTGTTCCATTATCACGAGAGCCTGTTTTTTCATCGACTGCAGTTGCTGTCGAAGTTCGTTCAAATCTTCTATCTGATCAGCGCCCGAGGAACCTTGAAAGGATCGTATGCCGCACCTAGAGGGGGGGTGAATAGGTGCTAACCAATTTTTAGTTCTTTTTCAATTTAGGTTTGACACAAAGGTAAATTCTCTAGATATGCAACTAAGTGAATTTACCTATATGACAAGTCTAACAACTAAGCACGATATAGCTACGCAATATATAGGAGATAGAATAGGGTAGAGGTAACCGAGAGTGGAGCACGCGATGACACAGAGATGATTCCCGTAGTTCCCTTCCTTTGCAAGAAGGTACGTCTACGTTTGGAGGAGTGTGGTTGCTACGAAAGCCAAACCAACAACCACGAAGGCTTCACTCAGATCTCCTATGGGCAACGCCACGAAGGCCTAGCCCACTTTCACTAAGTGATTTCCTCGAGGCGGAAACCGGGCCTTTACAAGGTTCTTGGCGCACACATCTACAACCGAATTGGAGGCTCCCAAATCTGTAACAATACAACAATCAACAACAATACATCAACACAAAACAACTAGGGATCCAAAGAGGAACACTAGCAAGAGGGCCCTCAAACAAATGAGGGGGAAATCTAAATCGCTTCGGTGAGGATGTAGATCGGTCTCTTCTCCTTCGAATCTCCAAATATCAAGAGCTTTGGTTGGGGGAGGAAGGAGATCTTGCAAATCTTGTGTTCCTGAGGTGGCTCTAATGGTGGTGAAGCTTGGCAGATTTTTGTGCAATGATTGAGCAAGGAGCAAGGTAGAAGAAGGGGGGTATAAATACCCCCCTCCAAATTTCAGCCGTTGGAGCTTCCGGGGGGGGCGGATAATCCGGCCTAAGTTAGGGCCGGATAATCCGGCCCAACCAAAAATCCGGCCCCTAGGAAAATCCGGCCGAATATCCGGCCAAATGTCCGGCCCCTGTCCAGAGCTGCATCGCCTCAGGTCCTTAGCCGATTTTGGGGGGGCCGGATATTTTGGAAATATCCGGCCCTGGGGCAAATCCGGGCAAATGTCCGGGCAATTATCCGGCCCATGTCCAGGGAGTACTGAGCCACAAATCCTCAAGTCCTTAGTCGAAAGAAGGGGGGCCGGATATTTTGGAAATATCCGGCCCGGAATATCCGGCCTGGTGATCCTGTTACAGCTTCTTTTTGACACGTCTCACCACATCCATCACACATATACATGTATCTATATAATCCCTGTACCACTTAATCAAATATTAGTGTATCACATACATTGACATCAAACACACAAAACATATTGTGAGAGATGTTCTTTCAATCTCCCCCTTTTTGGTGTTTGATGACAATATACGGATTTGCAAGAGAGTCACTATAGAGATCAAGCATGTTGGCAAAACATAGAGGCACTCCCCCTACATGTGTGCATACAAGTAATTTGCATTTGAATACAAATACACAACACATAGGTGCGAGGTGCCTCAACAGTAGAGATATCCAACATGAGCTCTAACACGAGACATAGACATATATGAAGTTGAGATAAGGTGATAGAAATCATACCCATATGGAGATATATAATACGGAGATATAGCATCACACACAATATAATAACCTTGATCTCAACATATAGAAATCCGAAAACCTTAACAAAGTCTCACACCACATATAGCACATAGTTTTAAACGAAACAAACCAAACCAAATAGTTCAAAGAAGGAGGAACACAAGCAATAAAGGAATGATAAACGCATATGCTTGTGCCCAAACCATGCAAATCCCCGAGAGAAGTCCTAATAGAACACTTCTCCCCCTTTGGCATCGAGACGCCAAAAAGGGAAAAAGTGCGATGCTACTCGCCCCATGGAGATCACTCGGAGCCCTCTTCATCGTCGGACTGGTACACCTCTTCCTCTTCTTCATATTCAGTGTCAGGGGCATCCGGAGAGTTGCGAGTGTAGTTGGCCCTCTGAATGCAGTCCTAAAGATCATTCCACGTAACCTGTGAAGAATGCCACCCACTGTAACCTGGGTGAACTGGAGGCTGAGGCGGAGGTCCTTGCTCACCACTGAGCTTATGAAGAATGACCGCCTGAGTATGCTGAATCTCAGAACGCTCTCGGCTGGCCGCATAGTTCTCCTTATGAATCTCAATATTCATGCATAGAATGTGACGCTGAAACCAACTAAGCTTCCTCACTTGCTTCTTCATGGCAGGAAGATCAGCATGGCGAGCAGGAGCAAAACCACTAGTGCGAGCATCTCCCATAAAGGAGTCAGGAGCAGGGGCAGCATGGGGAACCGGCTTCTTCTTGTATGCCTTGTTGATAGAGTGCTTCTCCAATGGGAACCACCTCAAGTCTTCATCCATGGCCACAGAGTTGTTGATGAGGAGCTGGATATATGGTGCATATGGCATGGTGGTCCGGGAGACCATGGCATCATGAATCTCATTAAAGATGAAGTCCATGACATCAAGAGAGAAGTCATGTTCCACATTACTATCACGAGCACACCTAAGGCTGAGGTGCATAAGATCCACAAGAGCTCCCCTGAGAGCATCATTGTTTCCACCACTTGGAGCAATGGTGGCTCGAAAGAAACGGAGCAACTGAATGTAGATGGGAAGCAGCCCCTTGGTAGTACCAACTGCTCCAGAAGAGTCATAGAGATCAAAAAGCACATTTTTATCCGTCTTCTGAGGACCATGGAGGCGATGGCCTCCTTCTGCAGAAAGTCCAAGAATAGAGGTAAACCGGCACAAGGTTGCCTCACAGTGAGTGGAGCCAGACATCCATTCCATAGTGCGCTCAGCATCTTTCTTGATGGCCAGAGTAGCAAAGAATTGCTTAATCAACTCTGGACTATAGTCACACTGAATCTTCATCAGATCCTGCAAGCCCATCCTTCCAGTCACATAGATGGCATCCTCAAAATGATTATTGACTGCCAGAAGATCCACATTGATTGCTTGCATGGGTCGCACTTTCCTCATAGGCTCATAAATATCCTTGTAAATGAACTCCTGCTCCACGCACCAGAAGCGCCTGTCCTCTATCTCATCATCCCTCTCACCGTCCTCATACCCGTTCTTCATACGGATTGCTGCATAAGTGACAATGTCCATTGTCTTGTAGTTCTTCCTCTGTGCCTTGTTCTTCTGCCTTGAAGCGGTGGACTTGCGGGGAGCATTCGGTGCAAACTCATCACTCGACCGGTCATGCCTTGGGCGTCTCCGACCCCGAGAACCACTACCTGTGAACAGCAAAGATGGATAGCAAAGAGAAGATAATGCTCATAAGTCATGTATGATACAGTAATGTACTCTAGAAACATACTATAAGTCGGTACAAGTCTAGACAAGATAGATTGAATCAACACTGCAGCGGCGATGAAGCTCCAGGCCGGATAATCCGGTGTCCCCGGGGGGCGGATAATCCGGCCTGACCGGATAATCCGGTCTTCGTGGGGGCCGGATAATCCGGCCCTGCGAGTCTTGGAGAACTTGCAATCAAAAACTTGTCTACGACTAGATCGGCCTTATAGCATGCAAGAGGAGTATACTACACACGATTTGGAACAACTAGACACCATCTCCACCAAGAAAATAGCACATACAAATCACAACACCTAGGGTTAGGGATTGTGAGTCATACCCGCATCCATTTGGGAAGCCGCTTGGAGAAGATGATAGCTAGGGAGGAGAGGCACCCAATCCACCCAAAAACTCCGAGAGGGAGCGGACGGGACGGCTCCGGCGAGGAGGAGGAGCTCCGGCGGCTATGGAGGAGAGAGAGGGCGCGTGGGGGGAACCGGTTGCTGTGGCAACTGTCCACCCCGCGGCCTCTCTAAGTCCCCTCGCAACCAGCCCAGGCTAGATAATCCGGCCCAAATTAAGGGCGGATAATCCGGCCGGGCCGGATTTTCCGGGGTGCCGCTAGGCCGGATTATCCGGTTTTCTGGAAATTTCCAGAACACCGAAAATCCTGCCTATCTTTAGTTGGTTATTTGCATAAACCCATATGTGATGCAATAATGTATCACGTCACATATAAGATGCATATTTACCAATAAGATGGGGCAACCTAGATCATCCGACCAAAAATCCTCAAACTCCAAGTTTTTACCAAAACATGACATATGAGCAAGATGGAAATGGCTTATAGATTAGTGTAGGCTTAGGTTTAGAAGGCACAAATCGTTAATGGTACATGATCACTCAAGTTTGCAAGATATGAGCAAATAAGGACAAACTAGAGTGATTTCCCATAAGAACAAGGAGTTGTCAAATAAAACGGCGATAAGATCCAAATAACTCCAACTCTTCACAAAGAAGAGTGTGGTGGCCTAGGCCACCATATATGAGTGTTATGGCATGGCACCGCGAAGATATATCTTGGATCCAAGCCACTACTCATCATTGAAGCCCACATATCAACATATGATATAAAGAGAATGATTTCTTAATGTTGGCATTATGGGGGGAGGGATAGCTCAATAATTTAAACCGCACTCCCCCTATTTCCATGCCCACATCTAAACCAAATAAACTTTTGAAACAAAGGTGTGTTTGCAAGATGGTAAAGCTATACTCCTTGAATCAATGATATTTAGCTCATTCCTCAAATAAGAGAACCTTGCTTCATCAAGAGGCTTCGTGAATATATCGGCAAGTTGATCTTTGGTAGGAACATAGATAAGCTCAATATCACCACGGGCAACATGATCCCTAATGAAATGATTCCGGATCTCAATATGCTTCGTTCTTGAATGTTGCACCGGATTATAGGCAATCTTGATGGCACTTTCATTGTCACATAATAGAGGCACTTTGTCAAAAATGACACCGTATTCCTTTAAAGTTTGCCTCATCCATAACAATTGAGTGCATCCACTTGCGGCGGCAACATATTCGGCTTCGGTGGTGGAGAGAGATATACAATTTTGCTTCTTATAAGACCAACACACCAAGGGCCTACCAAGGAATTGGCAAGCCCCGGAAGTTGATTTCCTATCATATTTGTCTCCCGCCCAATCCGCATCGGTGTATCCATTGAGAATAAAACTTGAGCCTTTGGGGTACCAAATACCTTATCTTGGGGTATCAACCAAATACCGAAAGATTATTTTCAGAGCCATCATGTGGCTCTCCTTAGGAGAAGCTTGATACCTTGCACACACACCAACACTCAACACTATGTCCAGTCTAGATGCACAAAGTGTTGGAGATATGCCCAAGAGGCAATAATAAAAGTGGTTATTATATATCTTTATGTTTATGATAAATGTTTATATACCAAGCTATAATTGTATTAACCGAAACATTGATACATGTGTGATATGTAAACAACAAAGAGTCCCTAGTAAGCCTCTTAACTAGCTTGTTGATTAATAGATGGTTAGTTTCATAATCATGAACATTGGATGTTATTAATAACAAGGTTATATCATTATATGAATGATGTAATGGACACACCCATTTAAGCGTAGCATAAGATCACGTCATTAAGTTATTTGCCATAAGCTTTCGATACATAGTTACATAGTCCTTATGACCATGAGATCATGTAAATCACTTATACCGGAAAGGTACTTTGATTACATCAAACGCCACTGCGTAAATGGGTGGTTATAAAGGTGGGATTAAGTATCCGGAAAGTATGAGTTGAGGCATATGGATCAACAGTGGGATTTGTCCATCCCGATGACGGATAGATATACTTCTGGGCCCTCTCGGTGGAATGTCGTCTAATGTCTTGCAAGCATATGAATAAGTTCATAAGAGACCACATACCACGGTACGAGTAAAGAGTACTTGTCAGGAGACGAGGTTGAACAAGGTATAGAGTGATACCAATGATCAAACCTCGGACAAGTAAAATATCGCGTGACAAAGGGAATTGGTATCGTATGTGAATGGTTCATTCGATCACTAAGTCATCGTTGAATATGTGGGAGCCATTATGGATCTCCCGGATCCCGCTATTGGTTATTGGTCGGAGAGAGTTCTCACCCATGTCCACATAGTTCGCGAACCGTAGGGTGACACACTTAAGGTTTGATGTTGTAATAGTAGAACTTGAATATGGAACGGAGTTCGAAGTAATTGTTCGAAGTCTCGGATGTTATCCCGGACATCACGAGGAGTTCCGGAATGGTCCGGAGAATAAGATTCATATATAGGAAGTCATATTCCAAGTTTGGAAATGATCCGGTGCATTTATGGAAGGTTCTAGAAGGTTCTAGAAAAGTCTGGAAATCACTTTGGAAGGCGGAGTCCCGAAGGGACTCCACCACCATGGCCGGCCAACCCTAGGGGGTGGAGTCCCAGGTGGACTCCACCTAAGGTGGCCGGCCACCCCCTCCCAATGAAAGGTGGGAGTCCCACCTCAAGTGGGAATCCCACCTTGGGTAGGTTTCATGTCATATGGAACGTTTTGGTTTGGGGTCTTATTCGAAGACTTGTAGACCAACTCTTGGGTGTTCCACCTATATAATGAGGAGAAAGGGGAGGGGGCCGGCCACACCAAAGCCATTGTGGCCGCACCCCTCATAGTGGCCGGCCACCTCTCCCTCTCCCAAACCCTAGCCGCCCCACCTCCTCCACCTCTCCCGCAACGCTTAGCGAAGCTCCGCCGGAGTTCTCCATCGCCACCGCCCCCACGCCGTCGTGCTGCCGGATTCAAGGAGGAGCTACTACTTCCGCTGCCCGCTGGAACGGGGAGAAGGACGTCGTCTTCATCAACACCGAACGTGTGACCGAGTACGGAGGTGCTGCCCGATCGTGGCACCGTGATCAAGATCTTCTACGCGCTTTTGCAAGCGGCAAGTGATCGTCTACCGTAGCAACAAGAGCCTCATCTTGTAGGCTTTGGAAATCTTCAAGGGTGAGTCTCGATCATCTCCTCGTTGCTCCCATCTTCTAGATTGCATCTTGGCTTGGATTGCGTTCTCGCGGTAGGAATTTTTTTGTTTTCTATGCAACGAATCCCTACAGTGGTATCAGAGCCGTGTCTATGCATAGATGGTTGCACGAGTAGAACACAATGGTTTTGTGGGCGTTGATGCTTATGTTGTCCTTAGTTTGAGTGCTTTGCATCTTTGTGGCATAGTGGGATGAAGCGGCTCGGGCTAACTTTACATGACCGCGTTCATGAGATTTGCTCCACGCTCGACATGCAACTTGTATTGCATAAGTGGCTTTGCGGGTGTCTGTCTCTCCTACTATAGTGATGATTCAATTTACTCTTCTATTGTTGTCAACACCCGGATTTTTTAGTCCAGATTCCAATAAATGGCAAGAAGCCATGAAATCCGAAATGGGATCCATGTATGATAACAAAGTATGGACTTTGGTAGACTTACCTGATAGCCGCAAGGCTGTCGAGAATAAATGGATCTTCAAAAGAAAAACAGATGCCGATGGTAATATTACTGTCTATAAAGCTCGTCTTGTCGCAAAGGGTTTCCGACAAATTCAAGGTGTTGACTACGATGAGACTTTCTCACTCGTAGCGAAGCTAAAATCTGTGAGGATTTTGTTAGCAATAGCTGCATTTTTCGATTATGAGATTTGGCAGATGGATGTCAAAACGGCGTTCCTTAATGGAGACATTGAGGAAGAGTTGTATATGGTACAACCCAAAGGTTTTGTCGATCCTAAAAATGCTGACAAAGTATGCAAACTTCAGCGTTCAATTTATGGATTGAAGCAAGCATCGAGAAGTTGGAACCGACGCTTTGATAAGGTGATCGAAGACTTCGGGTTTATACAGTGTCATGGAGAGGCCTGTATTTACAAGAAAGTGAGTGGGAGCTCTGTAGCATTCCTGATATTATATGTAGATGACATATTACTGATTGGTTATTTGAATAATAATTTTTCAATGAAAGACCTTGGTGAAGCATCTTATATATTAGGCATCAAGATTTATAGAGATAGATCAAGACGCCTAATAGGGCTATCACAAAGTACATACCTAGACAAGATTCTAAAGAAGTTTAGAATGGACGAAAGTAAGAAAGGATTCTTACCTATGTTACCAGGCAAGGTCTTGAGTAAGACTCAAGGACCGGCTACGGCGAAGAAAGAGAAAGGATGAGTCGGATCCCCTATGCCTCGGCGAGTAGGCTCTATCATGTATGCCATGCTATGTACTAGACCGGATATAGCACATCGTCGTTAGTTTGACTAGCGGATATCAAAGTTATCCGGGGATGGAACACTTGGACAGCGGTCAAGAATATCCTGAAGTACTTGAAAAGAACTAAGGATATGTTTCTTTGTTATGGAGGTGACCAAGAGCTTGTTGTAACAAGTTACACCGATGCAAGTTGGAACACCGATCCCGATGACTCTAAGTCACAATGCAGGTACGTGTTTATATTGAATGGTGCTGCAAGTAAGCTGGGCAAGCTCGAAGCGGTGCACGGTGGCGAAGTCTTCAACGGAATCGGAGTACATAGCGGCTTCGGAGGCTTCATCGAAGCGGTATGGATGAAGAGGTTCATTGTAGAGCTCGGTGTGGTTCCTAGTGCATTGGACCCACTAGTCATCTACTTGTGACAACATGGGTGCCATCGCCAATGCACAAGAACCAAGGTCACACAAGAGGCTGAAGCATATCAAGCTGCGTTATCATTCGATTCGCGAGTACATCGAAGATGGAGAAGTAAATATTTGTAAAGTACACACTGATCTGAATGTAGCAGATCCGTTGACTAAAGCTCTCCCTAGGGCAAAGCATGACCAACACCAGAATGCCATGGGTGTTAGGTACCTTACAATGTAATCTAGATTATTGACTCTAGTGCAAGTGGGAGACTCGTTGGAGATATGCCCAAGAGGCAATAATAAAAGTGGTTATTATATATCTTTATGTTTATGATAAATGTTTATATACCATGCTATAATTGTATTAACCGAAACATTGATACATGTGTGATATGTAAACAACAAAGAGTCCCTAGTAAGCCTCTTAACTAGCTTGTTGATTAATAGATGGTTAGTTTCATAATCATGAACATTGGATGTTATTAATAACAAGGTTATATCATTATATGAATGATGTAATGGACACACCCATTTAAGCGTAGCATAAGATCACGTCATTAAGTTATTTGCTATAAGCTTTCGATACATAGTTACCTAGTCCTTATGACCATGAGATCATGTAAATTACTTATACCGGAAAGGTACTTTGATTACATCAAACGCCACTGCGTAAATGGGTGGTTATAAAGGTGGGATTAAGTATCCGGAAAGTATGAGTTGAGGCATATGGATCAACGAGTGGGATTTGTCCATCCCGATGACGGATTGATATACTCCGGGCCCTCTCGGTGGAATGTCGTCTAATGTCTTGCAAGCATATGAATAAGTTCATAAGAGACCACATACCACGGTACGAGTAAAGAGTACTTGTCAGGAGACGAGGTTGAACAAGGTATAGAGTGATACCGATGATCAAACGTCGGACAACTAAAATATCGCGTGACAAAGGGAATTGGT
This sequence comes from Lolium rigidum, assembly GCF_022539505.1. NCBI lineage: Eukaryota > Viridiplantae > Streptophyta > Magnoliopsida > Poales > Poaceae > Lolium > Lolium rigidum. The sequence continues at coordinate 116,615,442 of NC_061511.1, forward strand.
ATCGTATGTGAATGGTTCATTCGATCACTAAGTCATCGTTGAATATGTGGGAGCCATTATGGATCTCCAGATCCCGCTATTGGTTATTGGTCGGAGAGAGTTCTCACCCATGTCCACATAGTTCGCGAACCGTAGGGTGACACACTTAAGGTTTGATGTTGTAATAGTAGAACTTGAATATGGAATGGAGTTCAAAGTAATTGTTCGAAGTCTCGGATGGGATCCCGGACATCACGAGGAGTTCCGGAATGGTCCGGAGAATAAGATTCATATATAGGACGTCATATTCCAAGTTTGGAAATGATCCGGTGCATTTATGGAAGGTTCTAGAAGGTTCTAGAAAAGTCCGGAAAAATCACTTTGGAAGGCGGAGTCCCGAAGGGACTCCACCACCATAGCCGGCCAACCCTAGGGGGTGGAGTCCCAGGTGGACTCCACCTAAGGTGGCCCGCCACCCCCTCCCAAGGAAAGGTGGGAGTCCCACCTCAAGTGGGAATCCCACCTTGGGTAGGTTTCATGTCATATGGAAGGTTTTGGTTTGGGGTCTTATTCGAAGACTTGTAGACCAACTCTTGGGTGTTCCACCTATATAATGAGGAGCGAGGGGAGGGGGCCGGCCACACCAAAGCCATTGTGGCCGCACCCCTCATAGTGGCCGGCCACCTCTCCCTCTCCCAAACCCTAGCCGCCCCACCTCCTCCACCTCTCCCGCAACGCTTAGCAAAGCTCCGCCGGAGTTCTCCATCGCCACCGCCACCACGCCGTCGTGCTGCCGGATTCAAGGAGGAGCTACTACTTCCGCTGCCCGCTGGAACGGGGAGAAGGGCGTTGTCTTCATCAACACCGAACGTGTGACCGAGTACGGAGGTGCTGCCCGATCGTGGCACCGTGATCAAGATCTTCTACGCGCTTTTGCAAGCGGCAAGTGATCGTCTACCGTAGCAACAAGAGCCTCATCTTGTAGGCTTTGGAAATCTTCAAGGGTGAGTCTCGATCATCTCCTCGTTGCTCCCGTCTTCTAGATTGCATCTTGGCTTGGATTGCGTTCTCGCGGTAGGAAATTTTTTGTTTTCTATGCAACGAATCCCTACACAAAGGTAAAGCAAGGATCCAATCATGGAGTGGTATACCTTTTGATCCACCTCTTTACCATTGGGATCAAGTGCAAGATGACATTTAGTAACCATAGGAGTGGCTACACCCTTCAACTCGGTCATCTTGAACCTCTTGAGCATGTCTTGGAGATATTTTGCTTGGTTGATGAAGGTTCCTTCCCTCAATTGCTTGATCTCAAAACCAAGGAAGAACTTCATCTCTCCCATCATAGACATCTCAAACCTATCGCTCATAAGCTTTGAGAATTCATCATTGAAAGCTTTGTTAGTACAGCCAAAGATAATATCATCAACATATAGTTGGCAAACGAAAAGCTCCCCATTGACCCTCTTAGTAAAAAGAGTGGGATCGATTAGCCCAACATCAAATCCACGGTCTATCAACAATTCCTTAAGGTGCTCGTACCAAGCTCTAGGAGCTTGTTTGAGACCATAAAGTGCTTTATCAAGCTTATAGACATGGTTAGGAAAGTTGAGATCCTCAAACCCCGGGGGTTGCTTAATATAAACCTCTTCATGCAAAGGACCATTAAGAAATGCACTTTTCACATCCATTTGTTGTAACTTAAAGTTATGATGCGATGCATATAAGCAAGAAGGATACGGATGGACTCAAGGCGAGCCACGGGAGCATAGGTTTCTCCAAAGTCAATTCCCTCAACTTGAGAGAACCCTTGAGCCACCAATCTTGCCTTGTTCCTCACAACATTTCCAAACTCATCTTGCTTGTTCTTGAAAATCCATTTAGTGCCTATAACATTGCGGCACCCCTTTGTCTTCTCTACTAAGGTCCATACTTTGTTGCGCTTGAAGTTGTTGAGTTCTTCGTGCATAGCTTCCAACCAATCCGAATCTTCAAGGGCTTCAAATACTTTCTTGGGTTCCACTAAGGAGATATAAGCATGATGGTTGCTAAAGTTAGCCAATTTCCTTCTTGTGGAAACTTTTGCCCTTACATCACCAAGGACCTTGTCATGAGTGTGTCCACGAAGTTCAAGGTTCGTTTCTCTTCTTGCTAGATGACGGGCCTCGATCTCCTCCTTGGTTCTTCTTGGCCTTGGAGGTATCACTTGATCAACTTGATCATTTGGGTCCCCGTCTTGACCTTCAACTGGAGCTTCCTCAATTTCTTGAGATTACTCAACCTCATGTGCTTGATCTTGAACATTATTCCGTGAATGACAAGAATTGATTGGATCCTCATTGGAGCCATCATGAATACTTGGTTGATCTTGTCCTTGATCTTGCACACAAGAGGGAGGGTCTTGTTCTTGTTCTTGGGTTGGTGCATCATTTGCTTCACTAGATGGGGTTTGTTGATGTTGAGAAGATGAGGGCTCCACCGTGGTAGAGCATAGTCCTTCCCGAGATGCCACACCGTGTCCCTCAATGGGGCGGAAAAATCCCACACCCATTCTTACTATGGCATCTTGAGGTATTTCATCACCTGCACAAACATCAACTTGCCCCACTTGGGAGCCATCATTTTCTTCGAACCTCAGACTACAAGATTCGATGATAATCCCGGAGGATACATCGAAGACTCTATAAGTGTCAGATTCGGCACCGTAACCAACAAATATACCCTCCAAAGCTTTAGGAGCAAATTTAGATAAACGAACTCCTTTGATTTTGTAGAAACACTTACACCCGAACACCTTGAAGTAAGAGATATTAGGCTTGTTCCCGGTGAGTATTTCATATGGAGTCTTGTTCAAGCCCTTGCGAAGATAGAGCCGGTTAGAAGAGTGGCAAGCGGTGGAGATGGCTTCGGCCCAAAAGTTATAGCGGGATTTATACTCCGCCATCATAGATCTTGCCATATCCATAAGAGTCCGGTTCTTCCTCTCCGCAACACCATTTTGTTGAGGGGTGTAAGCAGCGGAATATTGATGTTGAATCCCCTCATCACTAAGAAAATCATTGAGTGTATAGTTCTTGAACTCGGAGCCGTTGTCACTTCTTATTGCCATAATGAGGAGGTTGTGTTGGCGTTGCACCTCGGTAGCAAAGTCAATGAATATTTGTTGAGTCTCATCTTTCGTCTTGAGAAAGTAGACCCAAGTGTATCTTGAGTAGTCATCAACAATCACCAAGCAATGTTTCTTCGCACCAAGACTTGCATGAGTAACGGGACCAAAGAGATCCACATGAAGGAGCTCCAAGATCCTCTTGGAAGAGATGATAGTCTTGCTTGGATGCGGAGAGTCATGCATTTTTGCCTTCAACACAAGCCCTACAAACACGATCTTTGGCAAAATACACAATTTCCATTAGTCCCACAATATGGTTCCCCTTGTGAAGACTTTGCAAAGTTCTCATGTTGACATGGGCTAGGCGGCGATGCCACAACCAACCCACATCCACCTTTCCGAATAGGCACATCGCACTTGTCATGGTGGTCCCCGAAAAGTCCACCACATACAAGTTGTGTTCGCGATACCCAACGAAAGCGACTTTTAGAGTCTTGCTCCACAAGAGGACCACAATATCTTTATCAATAAAGACGGCGAAACCCATCTTGCCAAGGGCGGAAACGGAAAGTAAATTGTAACCAAGGGTTTTGACAAGCATGACATCCACAAGCGTAATGTTGTGTGCAACCACAACCTTGCCAAAACCCAATACCTCGGATGTAGAATTACCGCCAAAGGAGACGGTGATATTATTTACATTGGGCCTCAACTCCTTGACGAGGTTCTTGCCGCCGGTCATATGACTTGTACATCCACTATCAAGTACCCATTTTGAACCTCCGGCGGCATAGTCCTACATGAGATCAATTCTTGGATTTAGGTACCCATTTCTCGATGGGTCCTCTTTTGTTAGCAACAAGGGTCTTTGGGACCCAAATAGACCAAGCAACATAACCATCATATGGACCAACATACTTTGCATAAACATCACCATAATAATCTTTAAATAAAACATAGTGAGGGTTATCAATTCCCGCATCATCATTATTAATGACATTGGCCTTAGGGGCTTCATCATTAGTGATAACCTTCTTTTGTGCGGGCTTGGCTTTTGGCTTGTTTGCCCGTTTAGCCTTGGTATTAAAACCAAGTCCCTCCTTCCCATGGTTTGACCTTTGGTTACTCAAAAGATCATCCAAGGAAAGTTTACTTTGGGGAGAGGAGGCCTTAGCAAGTTCACCCTTCAACCTAGCATTTTCCTCAATAATATTTGCATGATCACATGAAGGAGTAGAGGTACAAGGTATGTCATATGAAGCAAGCCTAATTTGATGTTGCTCATTCGACTTGGAGAGGAGAGAGTATTCACTCTTCAAGGCTTTGTGAGCCTTGTCTAGATCATCTAGATCCTTCACAAGTTTCTCATGATCAACACCAAATTTGGCCTTTTCTTTTAAAAGCACTTTAGACTTAGCTATAGCAAGATCTCTAGCTTTAGTGAGCTTGTTAATTTTATCTTGAGGATCATCAAGATTTTCTAACCTCTCTTCAAGAGAAGCTATGGTTTCTTGACTTTCCTCAAGAGCATTTCTAAGACCATGTAGTTCAAGAGCGTCTTCCCTCTCTATTTGACATTTTTTTCTCAAGAGTATCATTTTGTTGTGCTAAACGAATCATGAGATTGGAAACATGCTTTTTAGTGTTACCTTGCAAGTTAAGAATGAACTTATCAAAATCTAGCATTTCTTGTTTCACTTTTAGACTAGCAAGATCAACCCCTGGATCATTTGAAGTGTTAGGCATAGAGGGGTTAGGAGATGATACCTCGGAAGATTTAGCCATGAGGCAATTTTCTTCCTCCACATGAATGATCTCATTGGGGGATTCACTTGGTGATGAAGAGTTAGTGGAGAGGGAGGCAAGAGCAACAAATCCATTCGAGGTTGCATCTTCTTCATCATCAACATCATCATCTCCGGAGGTATATTCTTATTGAGTTGATAGCACAATAGATGTGTCCAAGGTGGACCTTGCCATGAAGCAATGTGCATTCTTGATATGAGTACTCTCATTGGGGGAATCAAAGAGAGATGAAGAGGGAATGTTGGTAGTGACAATGGAGGCCAATTCCTTGGAGCTTTCTTCATCTTCATCATCACTAGAACTTTCAACTTCATCGGAAGAATATTCTTCCTTAGTCACTAGCACAATCCTTGAGGGCCTCTTGCCCTTCTTCCTCTTGTTATAGAATTTCTTGTTGGGGGCCTTTGAAACTTTGCCCCTTGAATCTTTGCTCTTGTCCTTGGGAATGAGCCTTCCACCATTAGTTTCCCTATTTTCATAAGGGCATTGAGCGATGAAATGGCGCTTGTCATCACAATTGTAGCAAGATCTTGTTCTTGGGCCCGAGCTTGTGAAACCACTTGAGTTGTTTCTCTTGATGTTGTCTTCCTTGGCCTTGGATGGGTCAACCCAAAAGGTTTTTGCATGGAATGCCATGTGGTCATGGTAGTGGTGTTCCAAGTCTTCCGGATAGGACATACTCCAAGATGCCCTATATTGATCTTGAGGGATCACTTCTTCTACGGACTTGACGTTCAATGCAAGGTTGGACCCTTTTGACATCCCAAGAGCCCGATTGCGAGAAACATGAGAGTTTTGCTCAAGAACCTTGAGAGCTTGCATCTCGTGCACGGCTTGTTGAGAGGTGAGAGAGGGAAAGCATTCTCTACCGACAAGAGTCTTGACATCAATGGGTTCAAACGGCATCATGCAATCGATGTACTTATCCTTGATCCAAGAGTCATTGATGTGGGTGGCACCAACATTCCGGAAAGCATCGGCAATGGTGAGAAGTCTTCCATACATGACTTCATGGTCTTCATCCGGTAGCCTCAAGATACCTTCGGCTTTATTCCGAAGAGCATTATACTTGTTCCTTCTCATGCTCTCACTTCCAATGCAACTAGTGGCCAAACCATCCCAAGATTCCTTGGCGGTGGTGAAATTCCGAACACGAGACAAATCCTTTGTCCCCACACTAGTTTAAATCATGTGCAAGGCGGTGTTGTTGAGTTGACTATTGATACGTCCAAAACGTATCTACTTTCCTGAACACTTTTGCTATTGTTTTGCCTCTAATTTGTGTATTTTGGATACAACTAACACGGACTAACGCTGTTTTCAGCAGAATTGCTCTGGTGTCTCATTTTTGTGCAGAAATCCAACTTTCAGGAAAATACCCAGAATTAATGCCCAAGGGCTTATTTTTCCAGAAGATTCACGGAGCCAGAAGGACAAGTCAGGGGGGGGGGCCACGGCCCCCACACCATGGGCCGGCGCGGCCTAGGAGGGGGGCGCGCCGCCCTATGGTGAGGCCCCCTCAGCAAGCCTCCGACGCCCCCTTTTCGACTACTTAACATCTTCGACCTAAAAACGCACGGGGGTTAGACGAAATCGCCAGAAGACATCCAGAACGCCGCCACCATCGCGAAACTCCGTCTCGGGACCAGAAACTCCGTTCTGGCACTCCGCCGGGACGCGGAATTGGAGGAGATCATCGCCATCATCACCACCGACGCCTCTCCATCGACCAGCCATGTTTCCCCCATCCATGTGTGAGTAATTCCCCCGCTGTAGGCTGAAGGGGATGGTAGGGATTGGATGAGATTGGTCATGTAATAGCATAAGATTGTTAGGGAATAGTGCCTAGTGTCCGTAATTGGTACTTTTATGATATTGTTGCAACTTGTTATGCTTAATGCTTGTCACTAGGGCCCGAGTGCCATGATCTCAGATCTGAACATGTTATCAATTCATGATGATATTCATTGTTTTATGATCTTACCTGCAAGTTGTATACACGTATTGTTGTCCGGAACCCGAGGCCCCAAAGTGACAGAAATTGGGACAACCGAAGGGGAATGCGGTGATATGAGGATCACATGTGTTCACGGAGTGTTAATGCTTTGCTCCGGTGCTCTATTAAAAGGAGTACCTTAATTTCCAGTAGATTCCCTAGAGGCCCGGCTGCCACTGGCTGGTAGGGCAAAAGATGTTGTGCAAGTTTCTCATTGCGAGCACGTACGACTAAATATGGAACACATGCCTATTGATTGATTAGTACTTGGCTACCGTTTTATTATTATCTGCAAATGCCCTACCTTGATTGTTACATGAGTTTCTCTCATCCATGCAACGCCCGTTCATCCATCCTCGTGCCTACAGTATTTTAATCCTGTTGTTTACTATAATCACTACTGCTGTCTTTGTTACACTGCTGCTGATATTTCACTATCGCTACTCGCTATAAAACTGTTACTACCGATAAACTCTTGCGAGCAAGTCTGTTTCCAGTGCAGCTGAATTTACAACTCCGCTCGTTAAGGCTTACAAGTATTCTTTTTCTCCCCTTGTGTCGAATCAATAAATTGGGTTTTACTTCCCTCGAAGACTGTTGCGATCCCCTATACTTGTGGGTCATCAAGACTATTTTTCTGGCGCCGTTGCCGGAGAGCATAGCTTTATTTGCAAGTTCACTTGGATTGATATTGTTCGCTGCAAATTCTCCATCATGGGTAAACCTCGCGATACTAAAGTCGCCATATTACCATCCACTACAAGAAAAGGTACAACTCGAGTACCTCTCGCTGCTCTTGATTCACCATCCGTGATAGATAAACTTGTTTCACCACTACAAGCTTCACATGCTCGGTACTTCTGCTAGATCTGGAAGTTCCTCTTATAATTTTGATGATGCTTCTGTTGTGCTTGATAATGATGGTTCATTAGGATCTTTTCTAGATGCTACAATTGCTAGGTCTAGACAAATTGAAAATACTGAAACTCCTAATGAAAATGCTGCTACACCTGTTAATTCACCTGAGTCTATTGAATACTCTAGTGATGATCTTGATGAAGATTATGTAGAACTTGATGATGACTTCATTGATAAATGCAATGCTACTACTGATGCAAGTAATATTAAAAAGCTTCTTGCACAACGTGCTGTTAGATATAAACTGTCTCCTGATCCTAAATTTGCCACATCTCATATACACATTAAGGATAAGGATTATGATTTTTCTCTTGATTTATCTCATATAGCTATTGTTGAGAAAACACCTTTTTGTGGTACTGAAAAAGAAAGTGCTGTAGAACACATGAATGACCTTTCAACTTTGAGTAGCTTGTTTTCTGATGATATCAAGAAGCGTACTTATTTCGTTGCTAAATTTTTTCCTTTCTCATTAAAGGATGATGCTAAAACTTGGTATAATAGTTTGCCGCCTGATTCTATTGATAGTCCAAGAGATTTTGTTGATGTTTTCTTTCGGAAATACTTTCCTGCTAGTGCTCAACATATTGCTTTGCAGAGAATCTATAATTTTGACCAGGAAGATGGAGAGAAATTGCCTGAGGCTTGGGCGAGATTTTGCTCTCTTATCAGAGCTCGGCCTGGACATGATTTGGAAAAGCATGATTTACTTGATATATTTTGTAGTGGATTAACCATTGAGTCTAGGGCATACCTAGATAGTTGTGCTGGTTGTGTTTTCAGGAAAAGAACTCCAGACGACGCTGAAGAATTATTGGCTAGAATAGGCCGGAATCATGATGATTGGTCTACACCTGAACCAACCCCGACACCAATATTGAAGAAGAGGGGTATGATTAAATTAAATGATGAAGATATGAGGGAAGCCAAGAAATCTCTTAAAGAGAAGGGTATTAAATCCGAAGATGTGAAGAATTTACCTACCATAGAAGATTTATGCAAGATAACTCCCCCTTTATCCATGATTGAGGTACACTCTCTTGAACGCTTTACTAGGGAAGATATTCCGTATTCAAAACCTCCTGCTCAATGCTTAGATGAGTTTGATAATTATATTGTTAAGCAAAATAATTTTAATATGAGAGTAGAGAATCATTTAATGGAAAATTCTCGAGCTATTAGTGAATTGCATGGTATTGTGGAGTGAACCTCCAATGATGTTAAGATGCTTGTTAAACATTTTCATATGGTTCAAACTCAAATTGATCAACTCACTAAAGTGCAAAATGACTTGTTAAAAAATAATTCTAAAGAAAAACACGCTTATGAAGTAACAACTAGAGGCGGTGTTTTTACCCAGGATCCTCTATATCCTGAAGGGCATCCCAAAAGAGTTGAACAAGATTCTCAACGAACTGAAACTAGTGCTCCATCTAAGAAAAAGAAAAAGAAACATAAAACTGTTGTAGAATCCTCTGAGCTCGTTAATGATCCTAATAGTATTTCTATTTCTGATGCTGAAACTGAAAGTGGTAATGAACATGATAAAGATAACAATAAGAATGATGCTTCTGATAAAGAAGAGGTTGAAGAAGAACCTGAAAAGCATGCTAAAAATAAAAAGTATACTAAAGAAGATTTTATTGCTAAGAAACATGGTAATGAAAGGGAACCTTGGGTTCAAAAGCAAATGCCTTTTCCTGCTAAGAAACTAAAATCAAAGGAAGAAGAACACTATAACAAATTTTGTGATTGGATGAAACCTTTATTCCTGCAAATGCCTTTGACTGATGCTATTAAATTGCCTCCTTATTCAAAGTATATGAAAGATATTGTCTCTAACAAAAGGAAAATTCGTAATGAGGAGATTTCCACTATGCTTGCTAATTACTCTTTCAATGGCAAAGTTCCAAAGAAGCTGGGCGACCCGGGTATACCGACTATTCCTTGTTCTATTAAGAATAATTATGTTAGAACTGCTCTATGTGATTTGGGAGCAGGTGTTAGTGTTATGCCTTTTTCTCTTTACAAGAGACTTTATTTAGATAAGTTGATACCAACTGATATATCTTTGTAAATGGCTGAAAAATCTACTGCTATTACTGTTGGTATATGTGAGGATGTTCCTGTTCAAGTTACTACTAATTGCTTAATATTAACTGATTTTGTTGTGTTGGAAATGCCTGAAGATGATAATATGTCTATTATTCTTGGGAGACCTTTTCTTAACACCGCAGGGGCTGTTATTGATTGCAATAAAGGAAAAGTTACTTTCAATGTCGATGACAAGGAGCATACCGTTTATTTTCCCAAGAGGATTGATAAAGTATGTGGAGTTAATACAATTTCTAATGTGAGAACTGTCAACACCCGGATTTTTAAGTCCAGATGCCTATTATGCCATTCCTCGCAATCCCAGGAATATCGTTTTTGCGAGACATAATAGATTGATATCACAACACATCATTCATTACATACCATAATCGTCTTACAAATAAAGGATCACATGATCCAGGTCTCATTACAATAATAGCAGTTCTATTGATCCATTACATAACACATAGCGGAAGCGAAATAGCGTAGTAGTAGTCCATCTATTCCACGAGCAACTGTTGACGTCAGGAGTGATCCTAGTTGTCGTAGAAGTCCTGCTGTCCTTCTTCCGGGTTCTGGTACTCCTCTTCATAGTCTGGCCATTTGAATAGCCAGGGACACAGCCATGAGTACTTTAACGTACTCGCAAACTAATACTAATGTAAATACTATCAACTATAGTAAGGGGTTCTAAGCTCTAGTTTCATTTGCAGAAAGCCAGTTTTATTTCATAAGCACTTTAATAATCAAAACCTCTTCATTTTACTAACTTAACTCAAGTGGGAACATTTGTGTCATTCCCACCACTCAGTTGTGATTCAAGTCAAAATCACCATTCAATTCAAGTCACAAGTCACCATTCATAGTTTTCGAAAAGTTCTGACGGAACAGTATGGCTTTTCCAACTGTCCATGACCGCGGACGCGGCTATTCGAATAGTTTAAACTCTACAGAGGTTGTACACTTGTGCCACAATAATTGCAATAGTTCATCAGGGGTAACTCGCCCTGATTTATCGTACGCAGTACGCGAACTACCAATCCTAACCTTTCATTTATATACCCTAGTATAGGCACCTCTCCCCATGAGCTTGGCCTCCCGGTGAAAATAAACCGTCAACCCGGGAACTGCACAGGGCTTGGGTAGGACATTCACCTCATTTCACGTCATTTCACATTCAATGGAGGCAGCCTCGGCATAACCCCTATGACGCTTGTTCAGAGGGAACCCATACTAAAATACATAAGTTCCCAGTTAAGCCTTACCCAGATTCAGGTATTGTGGGGATACTTAAGAATTGGAATGGTATCGCATTCGAACCCAACCATCAGTTTTTGGTAAGTTTCACCAAGTCCTTCACAAGTCATATTCACCTTCAAAATCTTTCAATTGAATGACTCATCATTCCAAGGTTTTCAAAGTCGTTGGTTTTCACAAGTTCCCATCTATAGTAGTCAATTTTAGTTTAGCACTAGCAACTAGTCATGAGGGGTGCTAATCAAATTGTATTGCTCTAGGATAAGTTTGATACTCTTGTATTACTCCCTAACTAACTAAGTGAATCATGAATCAAAAAGTAGTTTGATAAACCAAATGTAGTAAAGCTTGTAAAGTAAAACTTGGGATAGGATCATTAAGCATAAAGTAAAAAAGTAATGGTGCCTTGCTCTTGTAGAGCTTTGCATTAGTCTAGTTGCATTGGTAATAGCTTGCCTTGATTGGGGTAGTGCTCAAAGTTCTCTTCTCCTTCCTCTTGGTAGAATACCTCCTCCTCTTGATAGTCTCCGGTACTATAGTCTATAAACGAGTACGAGGATACAATCACCAAACAATACTTAAGTACTCTTAATTAGCCTTAATGGCTCACTCAAATGATCTAGCATCACTACTTAACATTTATTCACCAATTATGCTAGGGTTTCCTTATTTAATATTAGGAAAATAATTTCCTCTCATTGAAATTGGAATTAGGGTTTCTATGTAGTTCTTTGGAGAAATAATTTCCTCTCATTGAATCTTCTTAATATTTAATCTTCTCAAATAATCATGTATGATCACATGCTGACCAAGATCAACACTTCACACTTATCATTTGAGAAAAATGATTTAAATGAGATTCATCATCTCATGTGATTTAAATAACCATTGTAATTTAAATACTATTTTGATTTAAGTTCCCCAAGTGAGCAAGTATTAGCCTAAGAAATAGAGGTCATCACATTACTTCACAATACTTGAGAAAAGGATTTAAATGAGGTGCTACACCTCATAGATTTAAAATCCTAAAATTTTGAAATGGTTTAAATTGGCTAGTGATTGACTACATAGCCAATGTTTTGCTTCTAGCCCATGATCATGTATAGAACCCATATCATATTTTTACATATTAAATTAGAGTTTGTTAAATGTGAATTATAGCAATTGGATTCACTTCAAAATTCAAATTGGTTGATTTTCTAGATTTATTTGAATACTGAAAAGTCTCTGACTTGTCATTTTTAGCATTCAAAATCTACACAAGCAATAGGGTTGAAACAAGTGGGGTTAGTTAGAGCATTTCATGAGCTTTCCAACAATGTAAGGTTGGTCCAAATTGGTTGAGTAGATTTGAAGCTATTTGAATTTGAAACACAGCATCAGTAAAAAAATTTGACCAAATCTATTTATTCCAAATCTGAAAAGGTGGGCCTGCGCGGGAAAGACTAACGGGCTGGCCCAATAACGCTTCAGCGCTCACGGGACAACTGGAAGCAGACCCCACCTGTCAGCATCTAATCTTTCTCACCAAAACGGTACGCAACGTCGACCGTCGGATTAGAAGACGATCGCACGGTGGCTGGTCGTCCTCGTCCTTGCGACGAACAGCGAGGGAATCCTAGCTACTGACGACGGAGGGGGTTGCGCGAGGGAGGTTACCAGCGTCCAGCGGTGTCGGCGAGGCGGTCAATCGACGTTGTTGATGACGGGGAGTCGAATGGTGGTCGAGAGAGAGGCTGGGGTGGCGCCAATCGTCGTCGCCTTCCTTCTACTGTCGCGGTGGTCGGCGGTGCAATTGGAGCTACTCCGGCTAAATTGGGACGGGGGAAGTGGTCGAGGAGATCAAGGAGAAGGAGGGGAGGCGACTGGTGTGGAGAATGCCTCAAGGGGGTGCCCCTATTTATAGTTGCGCTATGTGGTCGTGGGGTGCTGCAAGGTCGACAGCGGCGATGGCGTTCGAGGGCGTGAAGGGCAAGGTAGGGGGCGCGCTAGGTAGCTGCGATCATGGCGAGCACGACGCACGTGATGGGGCAGCTAAGGGAGGACGGGAGCGTGCTGGCATCGTCGCCGTCCTGGCAGTACGGGCGCGGCAGAGTGTTGATCATGGCGACGGCGACGTTGCTTCCGCGGGCTAGCGAGGATGTCTAGGATGTAGCTGGGGGTGTGGTGATCACGCCTGCAAAGTGAGAGAGGGAGAGGAGGATGGGAGCGTCCAGGCGACGTGGTGTACTGGGGCGTTCCCGTGGCGTGCTCATGCGCGTGCTGGCGTGTACTGGCGCGGTGATCGCGTCGTGTCCTGGGCAGTAGCTGCATTGCTTTGGCTCAGGACCTTGTCTAGTGTGTTCAGTAGTGGCAGGAGAGGTTGCAGGACATGGTGAGAGGGAGAGGTGAGGTACAGGGGCAGAGGTGGCATGATGGTGAGCCTGAGGGCCGGCATGGAGTGGTATGGGGATTCTTTGAGCCTTTTTCTTTGTCTTTGTGGGTTTGTCCTGCTTGAGTGAGGTGAGACCAGTAGGTTTGGCAAGGGGAGAGGGACAGGAGAGAGAGGGAGACAAGATTTGGCATGCTATGGTCAAATCAATGGCATGGCTTGGCATTGGTCTTGTGTGCATGATTTTGGTGTAACAAGGGTGCTGCAAGTTTGAGTGTGGTGAGGTAAAACTATTTGACATGGTGCACAAGATAGGAGAGGCTAGATGGGTGCACATTGGATTTATTCAAGAATGTGTATGTGGTACATGAAAGGATGTGGCATGCTTGAGATGGTGATGATCAGGGCTAAGGTGGAGTCACTCATTGTTGTGCTCTCAGAGTACCATGGTGTACTATCAAGGATGGAAAGAGAGAGAGAGAGAGAAAAAAAAGTGAGAAAGTGATGAGTAAAGTGGTTGTACCTTGATTCCCTTTTATGTGTACCTCCCCTTTCTAAAGTATGGACTTCTATTGTGTTTAATTTTTGACAAATGGCTGCATGGATGTGCTCTATATGATGTTGGGAAACTATGTGTGACATTGGTTTGAGATTTGGAGAGGTTTTGTGAAAATTCAAATAGTGGGGGGAATCTAGAATTTGTTTCAAGGTTGCATCTTGGCTTGACTATTTTGAGCAAGGGTCAAAGCTTTGGTCAAAGTGGTCAACACGAAAAATGTTCATCTTGATGAGGTCTTGGATGAGGTGCAAAGAGTTGGTAGGTTTTGGTTTGAAAATCTCCTAATAAAAGGGCCCAAAGTGGGTAAGATATTAAAAAGGGTGCAAAGAGTTGGTAGGTTTTGGTTTTCATTTCTTGGATTTTTTATTTGATTTTTCTTGGCTCAAAAGTGATTCTTATTAGTTTAGGAACATTTCAAAACCCTTGAAACCATTCCAAAAGGTCTAGCTCAAAGATTTGCAAAAATGGCCATAAACACATGTATGTGATATTTCAAATTTTCTTATTTTCTTCTTTTATTTATCTTGCTTTACTTGGGCAAGGTCTAGGGTCCAATTTAGTGTGAGATTATGTTTAGAGATGGTTTCACACCATTTGGTCAAGGTATAAATGCATAGAACAAGATTTGGGTAAAATGGCTATGGGCCACATATGCCTCTATGCATATGTTGCATTTGATTTTTAATTTGATTTGGCTTGACCCAATTGATGTTGTTGAGTGTTGAAATGGTATAGAGGAGTGATCCAACCATTCACAACAAGTAATAGGGTCAAGATCCTCAAATTCACAAATTTGCTATTTGCTCTCATATGCCTCTATGGCATTTTTATTTTCTTTTTAAATTCTTTTGTTTTTCCTTGGATTTGGTTTGATAAGTACTAGATAAGGTTTATGAAGGTTTTCCAAACCTCTAAACAAAGTAGAAATGCCTAGGGTAAAGATTTACAAAAATAGTCATAGGCACAAATGCCATTTTCTTATTTAATTTCTTTTTATTTTTATTTTAACTTGGATGATAAAAAGAGGGGTGAGGTTTAGGGTTTAAGATTATTTCAAATACTAATAACAAGCAATCATGGTAGCACAAGAATTAAGCAAGATCACTATGCATCAAACTTAATTTAATAAAAGTTTTTGTTGGTTCCAAAATTTGGAAAGAGGGAAATTCATTGTCTTTGTTTTTTTTAAAAAAAATTGGGATGTTACAAGAACTATCAAAGTGGGAACTATTGATTGTCCTATATATGAGCCTAAGCAAGGATATCAAAATATTATGATTGGATCCATATCAATTCAATACAAGGTAACATGATTGATTTGAGGTTTATCTCTTCTTATGTCATGTAAAATTTATTTGGTGGCAAGATTTGATCAACCTTGTTAACAAATACAGTTTATATGCATAGAAGAGCTAAACAACATTTCTTTCTCCCTCCACTTGCTTTACTTGCTGTAGCACCACTTGATTTGCAAAATGCTTTAGTTGTTTAGGAGTTTGAAAATCTTTTTCTGCCCTGTAATAATAATGTTGACACCCAGAAATATGCGTTTTTCAAAGTTTTAAAAAATTCACAAAAATTATACCGTTGGTCTTATTTTTCGAAGAGGCATCTGGGAGCACCTGGGGATGACTAGTGGGGCACCCCAGGGCTGCACCCCAGCAGCCGGCGCGGCCAGCAAGGGGGGCGCGCCACCTTGTGGTGTGGGCCCCTCCTTGCCTCACTACTTCATCTCTTCCTCCCATCTCACTCTCTCTCCCGAAAAAACTCGTACTCACTTTCTCTCACTCGCGTTTCTGCTCAAGAGCTCAAGATTTCTCGATCTCTTTGCTTAGCCCGGATTTCTGTCTGAAATTTGGCACATTTGCTCTCCGGTATGTGACTCCTCCGATTATCCAAGTAGAATTTTGTTTGGTTGAGTATATCTTGAATATTTTGCTGCTGTAGGTAACATGTTTAGTGAGCTTGCATGCTTGTTATAAGTGGTAAAAACTAGTTTTGATGCATGTTTAGTACTCTACCAAGTTCATATAGTAGTTTCCCTCAATTATATGTCACCAAATCAAATTTTATAATGTTTGTTGAAAATTTCAGAAAAGGAAGATGGATAACTATAAATTTGGAGAAGTGTTTGAAAGAGAGACGACAAGTACAGGGAGGCCCTCAAGGTCATCCACTCGGATTAGACGATCCTATAATGAGGATGTCATCACACCGAGCTTCGAAGCTGAAGAGGACAATGAAGTCCCTAACGCTTCATCTTTTCCATGTTATAACTTTTGAGTAATGTAGGGTTGCTGGATGATTTCTTGGTCCTCGTCGGTAATGTGGGCTTAACCGCCTACATGGAGGATGAGAGGGATCAATACTACATGCTTACTAAAATCTTTGTTGAGAGCTTTCAGTTCAACAACAAGCACTATCAACCATCAGTTGCATTCAGGATCTATGGTAATCCTATCACTATGAAGTTGAAGGATTTTTGTACTGCATTGGATATTGCCCCTGTAGGTACATCAAAGAAGATCGAGAGCAATCCCAAGGATTTGCTGGAGCTCTATCGAGGAGTCACCAATGATGATTGTCGCACCATTCAGCACGGCAAGATAAGAAACATTCAACTCCCTGCCATTAAATATTTCGCTTATTATCTTGCTACTAGCATTCTTGGTAGGGAGAACACTAGCAATATTTCTAGTTATCATCTTGCTTTCTTAGTTGCTGCACTTACTGGAGAGACACCTTATCATCTTGGTGCTCTTGTTGCTCGCCGTCTGTCTAACAAGGGGCCTATTTTTGGAGGAATTATTGCCTCACGCATGTTAGCGTATCTAGATCTTCCTCTTGACCCTACTGATGTGAAATTAACTCCTATAAGGCTTGATATTGCTGCTATGAAGAGTCATCAATTTGTTACAACTGACTCTAGTTTAGATAATATTGTCTATAGAATGTTGTATGCTGACGGGGATGAGAGGGAAATCCCTTTGCCGCAGCCAGATTTGTTCAGTACTCACAGGAAACCGTGGTCGCGCTCTAAGGAGGAGGTGGATGAGCAGCTGAGGATACATGGGTTCCACCAGCAGCATGACTCCGAGGACGCCAAGCCCTCCCACGACTACACCGTCACGTATCCTGGTGCATCTTCCAGCACATACCTAGAACAGGATCCATCTTCGTCGTACTACGGAGGTTCTACTTCATGGGCACCATGAGATTGAACTCCACTTAGGCCAAAAGCCTAAGCTTGGGGGGAGGTATACCAGCATCACTCATTCTTTGCATATTATAGTTGTTGGATACTTGTACATACTTGTTTAGCTCCTTAAAGTGGTTTTCTAATAAGAGGGAGATGATATTTGGGGAAGTGCTGATTGAAAACAGATTCTGGACTGATACCAAAAAATTCTCAAAAACAGCCAGGACGTTATTTTGCGAAGCCAATTTTTTTGCATGTTCCCCAGGTTATTATCTAACTTTCATTAGTTGAACACTTTTCGAGCTGAGCAGCGGAAGAATTTCTTAAAAATCGATTACTGTACTGCTGTCAAGTTTGACGAATTTCTGCTGCTTTGTGTTTATGTGACTCTTTTAGTTTTCATTCTCTTGTTTTTGCTTTGTTTCTTTCCTAAAACACAAAAAGACCAAAAATATTTCTGTTGTTTCTCTTCACCATTTGTTTATTTTGGTTTCTTGCTTTTATCTTGCTTTATTTGCTATCGTTGGTTTGCTATAAGAAAATCCAAAAAGATTTTGCTTTGTTTGCTTGTTTCCTTTTGTTCTTGTTTCCAATTCGAAAACACCAAAAATATTTGCTGTTCTTCTTTGGTTTTGCAAAGTTCATTATGGAGTTCAGTGGTCTTCGGTGGCTGGAGCTTGGTATTCATTTCATATTATTCAAGCTACAAAAGTGAAAGGCAATAATGACGATCTACGACAATTCGACTGTGGTGAGAGGCTGGTATGAACTCTATTTGTTTTCATTTTTGTACATATACTCATCCATGTGAGCATGCTTAGTTGGTTCATGTTAGATATATGTCATTTAAGAAAGTCTAGTAGTTCATGATCTCTCATGCTTAGCTCCAATTTATTAATATGAGTAGCATATCATAAATATTTGCTTGCATTGCTTTATTCATAGATAGATATGACATTGTGGTATCCTCCTCTGAATAATTCACTTGAATCAACTTGGCACATGCTCACGCATGCATATGACTGAACAAAAAGTCAATTAAGCCTCGATGATTTACTTAACCTCAGAGTTCTTGTATCACTTTTATGCCTTTGTTAATTTATTTTGTCGCAAGCATGATTATGACAGTTACTGCTCTCTTGATTGTCGCTTCCAAGTCTATTGCTAGCCTTCACTTGTACTGAGCGGGAACGCTGCTCGTGCTTCCTAACCCCTGAAAACCATGTTATTCCAGAGCGTCCACCATAAATACCTATGCATGGCATTTCAAACCATTCCAAGTAAATTCTCATGTGCTACCTTTAAACCTTCAAAATACTTCTAATTTGTGTTGATGTTCTATAGCTCATGAGGAAATATGTGGTGTTTATCTTTCAATCTTGTCATTTACTTCTGACAGACTTTCATAATGGACTAGTGGCACATCCGCTTATCCAATAATTTTGCAAAAAGAGCTGGCAACGGGGTTCCCAGCCCCAATTAATCAACTTTAATTAATAATTCTCTTCACATGTTTTGCCCTGATTTATCAGTAAGAAACTTAAATTGCAAATAGACACTCCTCCATGGTATGTGATTTATGGAAGGCACCCGAGGATTCGGTTAGCCATGGCTTGTGTAAGCAAAGGTTGGGGGGAGTGTCATCCATAATAAAACTAAAGTACGTGTGTGTAAACAAAAGAGAAGAGGGATGATTTACCTTGCTGGTAGAGATAACGTCCTTCATGGGAGCCGCTCTTGAAAGTCTGGTTGACGAGGTAGTTAGAGTAACCACTATCATTCGTTGACAACAACAAACACCTCTCAAAATAATTTTACTCCTGTCTTACAAATGAAAAGCTCTAGCACATGTTAATCCCTGCTTCCCTCTGCGAAGGGTCAATCTTTTACTTTTACATTGAGTCTCCATCCTTTCTTTGAGCACCTTCTTGAGAGCACAACTGTCATTCTTAGTATAATATGTTTGTCCCAAAATGTGATTAACTGTGGTATAACTTTGATGCTTTTATCTTTGATAATCTCTATTTCCAGTCTTTCCATGAACTTCAAAGGTTTCCGAGCATTTATGTTTTGCTGTACAAATACGGGCAAGCGAGATACCACTTTATCATATCCTTTTATGAACATTGCAATCCTGCTGATAGACATGGTTCATGATGCTTATTGTTAATTTGTTGGTACCTTTTCCATGAATGACATAGCTATTAGATGATTTTATTTGCATGTATCTTATTATGAATTGCTTAAGTACTTGCCATATCATGAGAATATCTACATCATATGAACAAATGTGTTCGTGAAAGTTCTTTTATCGCACTCAGTTGTTAACTGAATTGCTTGAGGACAACAATAAGCTAAGCTTGGGGGGAGTTGATACGTCCAAAACGTATCTACTTTCCCGAACACTTTTGCTATTGTTTTGCCTCTAATTTGTGTATTTTGGATACAACTAACACGGACTAACGTTGTTTTCAGCAGAATTGCTCTGGTGTCTCGTTTTTGTGCAGAAATCCAACTTTCAGGAAAATCCCCGGAATTAATGCCCAAGGGCTTATTTTTCCAGAAGATTCACGGAGCCAGAAGGAAAAGCCAGGGGGGCCCCACGGTCCCCACACCATGGGCCAGCGCGGCCTAGGAGGGGGCGCGCCGCCCTATGGTGAGGCCCCCTCGGCCAGCCTCCGACGCCCCTTTTCGACTACTTAACGTCTTCGACCTAAAAACGCACGTGGGCTTAGACGAAATCGCCAGAAGACATCCAGAACGCCGCCACCATCGCGAAACTCCGTCTCGGGACCAGAAACTCCGTTCTGGCACTCCGCCGGGACGGGGAATTGGAGGAGATCATCGCCATCATCACCACCGACGCCTCTCCATCGACCAGCCATGTTTCCCCCATCCATGTGTGAGTAATTTCCCCGCTGTAGGCTGAAGGGGATGGTAGGGATTGGATGAGATTGGTCATGTAATAGCATAAGATTGTTAGGGCATAGTGCCTAGTGTCCGTAATTGGTACTTTTATGATATTGTTGCAACTTGTTATGCTTAATGCTTGTCACTAGGGCCCGAGTGCCATGATCTCAAATCTGAACATGTTATCAATTCATGATGATATTCATTGTTTTATGATCTTACCTGCAAGTTGTATACACGTATTGTTGTCCGGAACCCGAGGCCCCAAAGTGACAGAAATTGGGACAACCGAAGGGGAAGGCGGTGATATGAGGATCACATGTGTTCACGGAGTGTTAATGCTTTGCTCCGGTGCTCTATTAAAAGGAGTACCTTAATTTCCGAGTAGATTCCCTAGAGGCCCGGCTGCCACCGGCTGGTAGGACAAAAGATGTTGTGCAAGTTTCTCATTGCGAGCACGTACGACTAAATATGGAACACATGCCTATTGATTGATTAGTACTTGGATACCGTTTTATTATTATATGCAAATGCCCTACCTTGATTGTTACATGAGTTTCTCTCATCCATGCAACGCCCGTTCATCCATCCATGTGCCTACGATATTTTAATCCTGCTCGTTTACTATAATCACTACTCGCTGTCTTTGTTAAACTCGCTGCGATATTTCACTACTGCTACTGCTATAAAACTGTTACTACTGATAAACTCTTGCGAGCAAGTCTATTTCCAGGTGCAGCTGAATTGACAACTCCGCTGTTAAGGCTTACAAATATTCTTTGGCTCCCCTTGTGTCGAATCAATAAATTGGGTTTTACTTCCCTCGAAGACTGTTGCGATCCCCTATACTTGTGGGTCATCAACTATCAACCGCTTCTCTTCTAGTCAACTTGTCGGGGTTGTAGGGCTTGAAGCCTTCCACGATGATTCTCCAAAGTTCATTGGAGGCACTGCGAACATGAGAGCTAAACTCAAATTGCCAAGTATCAAAATCATTAACGGAAAACTTAGGAGGGTCGCTCCGAATGTTTATATGAAGATGGGGAACCGGTATATCGGGAGATAGGAAAGGCGGAGGTACTCGATTGTAGCTCTCACCTCCACTAGTTCCCCTAGGAGATGCAATGGGAGATTTGATAGTGTTTAAGTTATCACCATCCACGGGTTTGGTAGAGGAGGGTAATGCCGAATCATCTCCCTCTTCTAACGCACCCGTGTCCTTTACCTCTACGATGGGAGCCTTGGGAGGGACCGGAGTCAAAAGCTCGAAAATCATTTTTCTCATGCTTTCCATTTGAGCTTCCATGGAGGACCTCAACGAATTGAACTCATCCATGGAGACCATCTTAGCGGCCCCTTCCGGCGGCTCCTTGTCCGGCATACTCTTAGGCGGTTAAGCCCGAAATAAGAGCCGAGGCTCTGATACCAATTGAAAGGATCGTATGCCGCACCTAGAGGGGGGGGTGAATAGGTGCTAACCAATTTTTAGTTCTTTTTCAATTTAGGTTTGACACAAAGGTAAATTCTCTAGATATGCAACTAAGTGAATTTACCTATATGACAAGTCTAACAACTAAGCACGATATAGCTACGCAATATATAGGAGATAGAATAGGATAGAGGTAACCGAGAGTGGAGCACGCGATGACACGGAGATGATTCCCGTAGTTCCCTTTCTTTGCAAGAAGGTACGTCTACGTTTGGAGGAGTCTGGTTGCTACGAAAGCCAAACCAACAGCCACGAAGGCTTCACTCAGATCTCCTATGGGCAACGCCACGAAGGCCTAGCCCAGTTCCACTAAGGGATTTCCTCGAGGCGGAAACCGGGCCTTTACAAGGTTCTTGGGGCACACATCCACAACCGAATTGGAGGCTCCCAAATCTGTAACAATACAACATTCAACAACAATACATCAACACAAAACAACTAGGGATCCAAAGAGGAACACTAGCAAGAGGGCCCTCAAACAAATGAGGGGGAAATGTAAATCGCTTCGTTGAGGATGTAGATCGGTGTCTTCTCCTTCGAATCTCCAAAGATCAAGAACTTTGGTTGGGGGAGGAAGGAGATCTTGCAAATCTTGTGTTCTTGAGGTGGCTCTAATGGTGGTGAAGCTTGGCAGATTTTTGTGCAATGATTGAGCAAGGAGCAAGGTAGAAGAAGGGGGGTATAAATACCCCCCTCCAAATTCCAGTCGTTGGAGCTTCCGGGCCCGGATAATCCGGCCTAAGTTAGGGCCGGATAATCCGGCCCAACCAAAAATCCGGCCCCTGGGAAAATCCAGCCAAATATCCGGCCAAATGTCCGGCTCCTGTCCAGAGCTGCATCGCCTCAGGTCCTTAGCCGATTTTTTTTGGGGGGGGGGGATATTTTGGAAATATCCGGCCCGGATTATCCGGCCCTGGGGCAAATCTGGGCAAATGTCCAGGAAATTATCCGGCCCATGTCCAGGGAGTACTGAGCCACAAATCCTCAAGTCCTTAGTCGAAAAAAGGGGGGCCGGATATTTTGGAAATATCCGGCCCGGAATATCCAGCCTGGTGATCCTGTTACAGCTTCTTTTTGACATGTCTCACCACATCCATCACACATATACATGTATCTATATAATCCATGTACCACTTAATCAAATATTAGTGTATCACATACATTGACATCAAACACACAAAACATATTGTGAGAGATGTTCTTTCAAACCTTCAATAAACTCGTCAACGGAAGTTTTTCTCGAATAGGACGTGGCTGGTAACGCATCCGAAGAACGAGGCACCACGGTATAGTTGTCAAAAACCAACTGGAGAGGAACATTTCGACATCAATAACTTGGCAAAATAGCCTTCCATTGATTCATTTGGATATTTACATGAGCATTACAAAAGAGGGTTCCTAGTGAACCATTGATAAGTTGTCGCAAAAGCTACTACGGCGACAACAACAAAAGAGGAAGAACAAAGCAAAAAGCTGGGACAAGACGGTCTACTTGAACTCCGGCTTTGTAGAACTAGGGGAAGGAGTTGGTTTGCATCCGAGGAAGGAGAGGATTTTCTTCGAGTTCGGCTTGGCAGCCTTAATCAAGGATTGCCACCTCTTCGTTTCCATCTTCTTCACATCACCAACCTTCGCCCAGTCGATGCTTTGTTGGCTTTCGGCAACCAGGGCGATGGTGCCTTCAACGCCAATCTCCAAGCCCTCTTGCCGGAGGCCCAGCCCAAGATCTTCTTCGGGAATGAAGTGCTTGGCCAGGGAAGCAAAGGTGTCGGGCTGCTCTTTCTTCGCGAAGAAGTAGGGAAACAGCCGAGTAAACGCCGAATTAGCATCAGAGATGCTCTGGCGCACTTCATCTCCATGAATTTCAAGGAGAGAAAGAGAGTCAAGAAGACGATCATCTTCGGGCTGTTCGAGTTCAAAATCCTGATGCATCTTCCCTGCTGAAACAAATTTCGGGTTGTCAACAAATGCAAGGAAAAGAAAATTTTCACGAAGAATCAAAGTGGTTGGGGTACTTACTAACGAAGCGCCGATTTTGCGACTCCAAGCGGGCGATGATGTCTTCCTCGCGAGCAGAGTGTCGAGTTGTGTTCTCGCTCAAGGCATTTTCCGCGTCATGGAGCCTTTTTCGAAGACCCTCGATAGCGGCAGCGTCTAACTCAGCCTTTTCGCGAGCTTTTGCGCTTTGCTCCAGCTTGAGGGCAAGATCATCAGCGCGCTTATTAGCCTCAGAAAGGGCCTCTAGCAAAATAAAGGATGACAATGTTATGACAAAATAGAAGAGGAAAATCTACTCGATGAAAAGAAGCAAGAGAGGAATACCTTTCAACTTATTAGCATGGTCACGGTACCCGATAAATTGGGTACCAAGACGGACAAATTATATCATCAAAGGCTGAAAAATAACACGGAAGAGAAGATCAACATAGGGAAAAAGGTCGACAGTAACAAGAAAATGAGCAGAACCCTTACATTGTCCATAGGAGGAGTCGCCGAACTACCGGTCAAGAGACTCAACTCTTTGCCCAGTTCAGTCCTCGCTCTCTTCGGTGACGGGGCACGGGGGCTCACGACAGGAGTTGGATGTCCTATGTCCTGTTGAGGAGGCGAGGTTTCATCAGCGTCAGGGCGAGTCTCGGAAATAACTAAAGTACGAGACGTGCTCGTTAGAGCAGTCACGTTAACAGGAGGATCTTCTTCCTCGTTGCCACTGTGCACCAAGAAAAAGTATAAGAAACAAAACAGGCAAAATATCGGGTGCAAAAGAAAAAGGCGATAGAGACTTACGAGCTGACGAGGGCATCATCATAAGGATTGAAGGTTTTCCCCTCCTCTTCGGGTGAAGTCTCCTCGATAGGGGATTTACCCGCTTTGGAGGTGCCGGAGTCTGCGACATCATCCCTTTTCCTCTTGTTCGTTGGGGAAGCAGCAGAAGGGAGAGAGCGCGTAAACTCGGAGGCTTCAGATTCCGCTTCTCTTTCAGAGGAAGCCGCGGATTTACGAGAACCCGCAATTTCACTCTCAGGGCGAGAAGTGCCCTAGTTATCGTCAGTGACGACGGTCCTTTCCTCGACTTCCCCACCTTCAGGAAGGGGAGGAAGAGAAGATAAAACTTGATGTTTCTACAAGGTGAAAAGATATGTCGACAATAAGTTATACCAGAGCAATCAGCAATATAGCAGTCGACAAATGTTAAAACTTCGGAAGGACAAAGATAGTTTACCTTGGGAAGGGCGTTGGTGCCGCTATACGGCTCCACGCGACATGATGTTGGAATGGCGTCCTTTTTTCTCAGCGATGAGATCTTTCGGACGAGCTTTTCCAGATCCTTAACTGAAAGGTCCTTGGAGAAGCGATCCACGTCTTGTCGCCAGCATACATCCAGAGAGGGTTCTTGCGAGCCTGTAGAGGCTGCACCCTAATCCTAAGGAAGTAAGCAGTGATCTGAATACCCGACAGCTCTTTGTCGCGGGTGTTCTGGAGTTCGTGGATGCGCTTCATCAGAGCCTCTGTCGCCATTTTCTCTTCATCAGTAGCTTCGGCATCCCATGACTGACGACGACAGATTTGCTCGCCACCATCAAAAGGAGCGACATTGTACTCTTGCGAGTCATTGTGCTCTTCATGGATATAAAGCCATCTTTTGCGCCACCCTTGAACAGAGTCAGGGAACTTGACATCGAAATATTCGACATCTGGGCAGACGCATATAACTACACCACCTACATTATAGGCGGTGGTGTGGGAGCTGTTGCGGCGGACAAAGAATATGCGTTTCCACAGGCCACAATTGGGAGGGTTCCCGAGAAAGCATTCGCAGAGGGTGATGAAGATAGAGATGTGAAGGATGGAATTGTGGGTGAGATGATGAAGTTGCAGGCCGTAAACAAAGAGTAATCCATGAAGTAATTCGTGGATCGGAGTAGCTAAGCCGCGGATGAGATGGTTGTCGAGGGTACTCCTCGGCAATGCCCTCCGATTGGGGCTTAGGGTTGACGGAATCCTTCAAGCTGACACGAGACATCGGTTCACAGACAAGCGGGGAGAGCGATTTACCCAGTTCGGGGCCCTCGATGAGGTAAAACCCTTACGTCCTGCCTGTCTGTTCTTGATTATAAAGATATTGGGTTACAATGGGGTGCCGAATAGTTCGGCTGAGATCTCGTCGAGAGGCTAAGTGCTATGATGACCTAGCTCTAGACTTTTTGGTGGCTAAGATTGCTAAGATTGATTGTGTCCCTCGGGAGCCCCTCTCCTGGCCTTTATATAGGAGGCCAGGTCTCAAGAGGTCTAACCGAGTACGACTAGGTTTACAGTAGTTTTAAATCTAATCTTTCCTTGTTCGGCCGTCTCTTTGTCTTGCCCGTCAAGGAATCTTCTGGTGCGCCATCCAAGTGGCCCGTCTTGCCTCCAAGTGCCTTCATGGGCCTCCAACTAAACTATACGGGGTAGGGCAATGTCGGTTACCCGAAGGGTAATGCCCACGTCAGTAGCCCCCGAGTGTCCAGCCGAACATAGTTCGGGTGGAGACTGAAGCATGTCTCCTTCTGATGTTCTTCTCCTTGATTATCCTTGTTCATCTTGAATCAGCATCATCTTCTTCTGTCGGGTGCGCGTCAGCGCTCCCGATGGGAGTAGCCCCCGAGTCTAGGTACGGATGCTTGCAATCCGTGCGTAGACTCAAGTTGTACCACTCGAAAATTTACTCTGCCGAAGTTTTTCTGCAAGTCTTCATAGGTCATCCGATATATTTTCCGCATGCAAGGGATGATGAGTAACGTGCCCAACTTTTGCTGGTTAACTGCCGATGGCAAAACAACGTTACCCTACACAGAATCAAGTCCCCGAGCATGATCCTGGAGTGCCAAAAAGTTTTGTCGGGTGCGCGTCCAGCGCTCCCGATGGGAGTAGCCCCCGAGTCTGGGGACGGGTGCTTGCAACCGGGTGCAGACTCAAGCCGAGCAATTATCTCTTTCTTCAAACTTTTTTCTTCGAGTCTTCATTCTGTCGGGTGCGCGTTCAGCGCTCCCGATGGGAGTAGCCCCCGAGTCCGGGCACAAAACCAAACGATACCTTTTATTCCTTCGAATGCTTCAAGCATTCTTCACGACGTCATTGATGACGTTTTACTGACATCTTGATTTTGACTGATAAGACGCGACCCGCTGGGCCTGGCCCTATTTTTAAGCAATATCCGCTCTTCTCGCACGATTACCAAGGCGCCCCCTCGATTCCCGCAGCCATCAATGGAAAAGATCTTCTTAATGAACTGGTAGCAAAGACACGTGCCTACACAGCCCTCAAGTTCTCCCTTTCTTAAAATCTTCAAAAGACAAAAATCCCTAATCTTCTTCACACTTGCCGTAGCATCTCCTCGCCCTTTTCTTCTTTCCTTTGCAACTGCTGCGTCGCCACCACCGCTTTTCCAGTCTTCCCTAGATCTCACAATGGTGAAGAAGAAGAACCTCACTGCCGCCGCCAGTTCTACCAGCGGTGGTGCCGCCGCCTAATCCTCCTCAAATCTTCCGAAGAGGAGCGCTCCAGATGCTCCCCTCCAG
Source organism: Lolium rigidum (assembly GCF_022539505.1). NCBI lineage: Eukaryota > Viridiplantae > Streptophyta > Magnoliopsida > Poales > Poaceae > Lolium > Lolium rigidum. The sequence continues at coordinate 116,642,687 of NC_061511.1, forward strand.
CTCCGGCGCCGCCAGCGCCGCCAGGCTCGATAGCCAAACCTGGGGATTGGCTAGCATCCTCCATCACGAAGCGTGATGAGAAGAGGGCCCAAAGCCTTGGATTAGTCTCCTCCGACGAGGGGAACGTGATTCTTCCAGGTGCGATTTCTCGGCCCAATCCCCCTGCTGGTTTTTCCGTGGTGTTCCTGTCATTCCTGTATCGTGGTCTCTCGCTTCCTGCCCATGAATTTCTTCACCATCTTCTGCGGACTTACGAAATCCAACTGTGGCAACTCACCCCTAACTCAATCCTTCACGTTGTTGTGTTCATCACCCTCTATGAGGCGTTCTTGGGCATTGAGCCCCATTTTGGGTTGTGGAAAAATATCTTTTATGTTAAGAGGTACAGCAGTAGTAACGGATCCTTTGTCATCGGTGGAGTGGGGTTTGTGGCTCGTTCAGAGGTTAACTATTTCAGTTTCCCAATGAGAGAATCCGTGCAAGGATGGAGGCTGAAATGGTTTTATGTCAAGGATTCTTCAACAACCGAGTCCCAGCTTCCTTGCTTTGTCGATGTCCTTGAAGCCAAGCCGAAGGATTCTTGGAAGAACATTCTCTCTCCCGACGAAAAGACAGCAGCCGACGAATTATTCGCCAAATTCCTTCGGATCAAAGAAGTCGATGGTCAAACTATGATCGGTACAGAGGTAGCAGCGGTGTTTTTGAAGCGTCGAGTCCAACCAGTCATGGCCAGAATCCGCCCGATGTGGTTGTATTCGGGTGCAAAGGACGAAACCAGGATAAATATCGCCGAACTGTCGGAAAAGGAACTGCTTGATGAAGTCTGTCGCCTTACTCTCTTTAGTCAGGAAGACTCGATCCCATTGATATCTTCTTATACTCCTCTTGATGCCGATCATCCATCGTCAGAGGTATTTTTCCTCCTTATACTCTTATTACGCTGCTTCCACTTAGTTGACATAATTACCATTCGATCTTATTTGCTCTTTTCTTCGACAGATCGCCATAGTTTCCGGAAACTTGCATGATTCTCCAAATGACACTTCTGAGGGAAGGGGCTCCTTAGTCCATGTTGATTTTCATGCTACCGAACACATAGACCCAGAGGGTGAACACGATGACCCGATAGATTCTGAAGCTGCCCATGCCGATCCTCCTTCCTTAGCCGATGATGCTTGCGACACAGAGGGATTAGTGCGTGATGATGACGCTGATTTTGATGCCTTTATTGATGCAGCTGTGGAGGAGACCAGGGCTTCACCCGTGAAGAGATCAACCGGCGGCTTTGCCGATGAAGACGATCTCTTCGATATGTAAGCACCTCCTTCCCTGAAGCCATATTTTGTCCTTTTATTCTTCGCATTCCTTTCATAACTTCTGTCAATCATTTCTTTTTTGCAGTGACGAAGGTTTTAATGAACCTCCGTCTAAGAAAGCCAAATCTAGCGCTGCTCCACCGGACGTCGCGGCTTCCGAAGCTTCGGCTCCTAAGGCAGCCCAGGTATCGACAGCCTCCTCCCTTTCTAAAGGAAGAGATGTTCCCTCAACTGCCGCCGCCGTGACTCCCCATTCTGTAAGTCCTTTTTCGATTACACCGCAAATTTTCCTGGTGCGTACCTTGTTTAATGATTCTTTGTCAAACATCTTTCTTTCTTAAGGACCTGCGAGGTGTTATATCCTCTTTGGAGGCCTTTGCCTCTCAGTTTACTTCTCTGGAAGCGGACAAAGTTCGGCTGCAGGAGGAAGTTAAATCTTCTTCTTTGAAGTTGGATGGCTCTATTAAAAAGGCCACCACAGCTCGCCAAGAAGTCGACTCCCTGAAGGAGGAACTGGGCAAACTGAAGGAGAAGCTGAAAGAAGAAGAGGCGTCGAGGCTGGCTGCCGAGGCTCGGGCAGCTGAAAAGGATGAACTCCTTCGTCAGTCTTCCTTGGCTTTACTTGGTAATCTCTTTTGTACACCTCTGTCGATTATTGCACTTATGGATTCGATCCTTTGTCAATGACCTTTTCCATTTCATTCTCTTGCAGAAGCCGCCAACATCCCTGCCAATGCCTTGGACAAAGTTCCAAACAACTCTCCGGCAAATGGTGTGTCGACGACTCTCGTCTCCCACCAGCTTACGCGGGAGTTTCTTGAAAAGGGAAAAGGTGCCATGGTGCGGATGCACTCGATGATCTTCCCCAAGATCAATCAAGACAAAACTCTGGGGCAGCTGATCGACGCCTTCGCGGTTGACACCAAGGAGGTTATCGAGGTATTCAAACGCACCTCGCGTACCTATGGTGCCCTCCTTGCCTTCCAACTTATGATGGGTCACGGCTTTAAGGCTGATATTGAAGAAATGTCTAAGGAGCTGCCGAAAGAACAGGATGGGCGGTTCGTTGATTTAAGCATCTTCAAGATATCGGCTCTTAAGTGTGCACGCCAGCTCCTCGAGCTGGTGTCATCAAAGAAGACATCGGCCGGCCCTAGTTTATCGACTCAAACCCAAGCCATTTGATTTTTGTAGCGAACTTTTCTTTGATCTGATGTGAAACAATGTTCTATCGGATAACTTCTGTTTGTAATAAACTTTGTGCTAGCAATGTTGCCAGCACACTCTTTGTTATGATATTTCCGCTTGTATTCTCCCGATGGGAGTACCTTCTGACGTTGAGGTGAATCGATTTGTCATGCCTTTGACGTCTTTCCTTGCAGGTGTTCCCACTGCCTTCATTCGTTGACAATTCTTCGGGTGCTCTTTCTAAAGATGAACGAGTGCATCGTATGAAGGACCGGATCGCATAGTTGGAAAAGGATCTATGCAGCACGTATGCCTTGGCCGCTATCATCAAGAAGAAGGGCGAGAATGCTGCCGAAGTAGAGCGGTACGCTCTTACTGAACTGCAAAAAGCCACCGAAAGCTTGAACTGTAAGTTCCCTGGTCCTTGCACTCATTTCTCTTTTGTTCACGACGCATTTCCTGACCCTCTATTGATTCCTTTGCCAGTCATAGCTCTGAACCGTGCTGAGGAGAATAAACGGGTTCACGAACGCGTGAACGCATTAACCCAACTATCATCAGCTGACGAAATTTTCTGGAGGGAGCACTCGAAAGCTTCGGCTGTTGCTCAGTTCCAAGATCGGGTCGAGCAAGTCCACCATTTCTTCGACAAGTGTTACAAAGGACTAAGAGTTATATGGAAGACAATGTTTCCGTTGAACGCAGTTCCTCCCACTCTGTTGACTTTAATGTCAGCAGCAATGCCAAGAAGGTCAAGAACCTGGTACGTGCCCAGGTGTTTGCGGGAGCTAGGTTTACGCTTGCCCTCATTCTTGCACGGTATCCTTCGGCAGACTTGCTATCTATTGCCAATGCGACAGGTGATTTGGAATTTCTGTATTCGAAGGTTGTACTGCCGTCCAATGTAATTGTCGATAGGTTAGAAAGGGACTCAAAGGTACCTGAAGAGAAAGACACTCTGCAAGGGTAATTCAGGGTTAAGTTTGTTTTGTAAATAGGTATTTTGGCTACTTCATCCAAGTGTTTGGATTGTGTAATCGAGACCTTTTGTTTGGTAGATACATGTATATGTATTTTTACCGTGTTGATGCCGTTAGCAAGTTTTGAAGGAGCAAATCTTAATTGCCCGTTTAGATGTATGTGAGACTCGTTGGTCAGTAAATCATTTGAGTGATCAGCTCGTGTTGCAGGTTTTGCTAAACCTGTTGTATGCGCAACTTTTCTTTCAACCGATGTATGTTTCGACAGCCACTCCCGAATATTTCGGGTGCAATGATTCTGCCGATGAGCCCGTTGTTCTTTGATATTTCCATAAGTAAAATATCGAACGTGGGTTGTATTATGTGTATTTTCAAACTCTTGCTATTTTCGGCACTCGTAGAGGCATCTATAGCAGAGGGAAAGGTTTGCACCCTTGTTTATTTTGCATCCTTTAGCACTCGTAGAGGCTTTTCTTTTGGAGCACAATCTTCTGCCGCGTACTACGTTGCATCGTCGTTTGCCAGGGGGTGTAGGCAAGGTTCACGGTGATGCGGCTTAGATGCTTTGAATTACTGCAATGCTTATCAAGGGATTAAATTCTCATTAGTAAAGTAAACACGGTGCTAGAGGGCGAAGAAGGGGGGCCCTGTTGAAGGTAAAGGGAAAAAACTAAACGCTAGTAAATTGCTTAAGCAAGGGAGGGGTTCTTCTCATCTTCTGGCTTGGTCACCATGCTAGTGGTTACCGAAGCGTTGTTGATTTCACCAGGAGCCTGAACGATGGTTGCCAGTGTCTTGCCGTCTCCTAAGTCTTCTGCGCTATCAGCTGCCGAAGCTTTTGCTGCCGAAGCTTTATTTGCAGAAGTTTGTGCTGTCGAAGCTTCAAGTGCAAGGTCGGCTGGCTTCTTCTTTGCTCCTCTGACGCGTTCTTCTTCCTTATTATCGTGTGATGATGACTTCGAAGGAAGGTCAACGATTTCCTGCCGCAGTCCAAACTTTGCAGCAATCCTCTGAAAATCTCGATCACAATTGTCCGGGCGTGAGAAACTTCCATATACTGTAATGTTTGTCCCGTTGCTCCCAGGAATTTTCAGCTTGAGGTATGCGTAATGCGGTACAGCCATGAACTTGACATAAGCTGGCCTCCCGAGTATAGCGTGATACTGCGACTCCCAGTTCATGACTTCGAACTCGATCTTTTCCTTCCTGAAGTTGTCGGGTTTGCCAAAGACAACGTTCAGGTAAACTTTGCCAAGAGAGTACGATGGCGAGGTGGGGAGAATCCCATTAAAGCGGGTGTCCGATTCTTCTAGCATTCTCATGGTGATCCCCATACTCTTGATCGTGTCGAGAAATATTAGGTTTAGTCCACTTCCACCATCCATGAAGACTTTGCTCATCTTGAATCCCCCGACCTGCGCCTCGACTACTAAGGCAGCGTGTCCTGGTTTCGGTATGGTCATCGGGTGATCTGCTCGGCTGAATGTAATATTCTGAGACGACCACTCGACATATTCAGGGATGTTCTCCATGATGCTTTCTGCCAGGTTGATTTCTCGAGTGAGCTTCTTCATTTATCTTCTTGAAACACATGTCCTATGGATCATACTCATCTGCCCACGTGGCGGTGGGAATGCCTCGTTGGGTTGGTGAGGTTGAGCCTGCTGGACTTGATGCTGTGGTGGAGGTGGTGGTGGTGGTGGTAGCGGTTGCTGACCTGCCTGCTGGATGAGTTTGTGCATGTCAATGAACTGCCGACAGTCCCTGAGCAAGTGGCTTCACTTCGTTTTACCGTCCTTAGAATCGGTGTACGAGTGCAAGTAATAGGGAGCGTTGATCTGCTCAACGTAGGGCAGTTCGGGAGTCCTCTACTGCCGTGGTTTACAATTGCCACGGTTCCCAGAGTTGTTCCGATTACCGTCCTGCCGATCGTCTCTTCTATCGTCATATCGATCGTCCTGCCGATCGGAGTACCCTGCAGCTACCAGGTTGTTGTCGTCATAGCTGCGGTTCTTCCTTCTCTTGTGACGATCCCTTCGACCACCCGAATCGTGCTTCGGCTGGTCGTCGTCTTCGTCGTCACTGCGCTGTCGTGGCTTTCGCACGTTGTCCTCGCCATCAGCCCAGCTGTTGGCGATATCCATTAACTTGGTTATGGTTTTGGCTTCTTGCGTCCGAGTTCTTCGATGTAGCTTTCACGTCGGATGCCATCGCTGAAGGCGTCGATTGGTCCGTCGACAGATACATCTTCGGCAGCGTTTAGGAGCTTGGTGAATCTCCCGATGTATGAGCGCATCGATTCCTTCTGCTTTTGCTGGCAATGCCGTAACTCTTCAATCCCGACGAGCCTTTTGTACGTTGCTTGAAAATTGGCAACGAAAGCATCTACTAGGTCGTCCCATGATTTGATGGAACCCTTCGGCAGACCTCTTAATCAGGCTCTCGCTGAATCCTTTAGGTAAAGCTGCAAGCACTGCATTGCTGCTATCTGGTTCCCCTTGTGCAGAATCACAGTCTGCACATAGTGTCGTCTATCCAGGACCTTGGCTCCTGCTGCCCATCGTATTTGGCAGCGTCAGTAGGGGTGGGTTTGAACTTTCTGGGTGGCATCGCCTCACGGATTTTGTAGCTTAAACAATCGGCTCCCCTGAGCTCACCGTCGTTCTCCTGACTCTCATCCAAAGAATCAATGTCATACTCCTCCCTAGCGGCGCGTCGTCGCCTTGCTTTGTCGATCCTGCTCTGGGTGATTTCTTCCCGAGCATCTCTCGCATGATGCTTTGAGCCACTAGCCTGCAACGTGGTCTTTTCCTTTCGCGGAACTAGATTATCTCCCAATATCGCGAGACTTTCTAGGGCACCTCGGTGGGCTTGAGCCATGGAACCTTCGGGGCGCTGATTGATGAGGTATGCAGCGAGGTTGGCGGTCGCTCCAGCGACGGTTTTGGCCGTGGCATACCCGCGGTGTCCATGGTCATAAAGGACTTGGTCAGGTTCGACGTTATTTCTCTAGCGTCGTCTTCCGATAGCCTAGATAGTCTTGATCGATGCTTGCCTGCCCCTTGGGTACTTCAAGAGGCGCTTCCTTGCGAGCCTCTTCGTCGTTCACTAGATCGGTCTGCCGCAGATAGGCGTCTCTCGAGGGTGGTTTGTTCCTTAAATAATCGTTCCCGGATTTTCTCCAATATAGAGGTAAGCATTGAGGGTGCCGACCGTGGTTCCTGCTGGGAGTGGCGTGTTATTTAGCACGGCTGCCTTGGCTGCTGCCCATTCCTCCTCTGCGATGGTGTGGTCGTTGTTGTTGTTGTTGCTGGCGTTGTTTTCAAAACTAGCTTGCCTGCTAGAACGGGGGGTGCGACCTCCGTCTCCTCTGTTAGCAACATAAACTTGGTGGTGCGCCGCTCCTCGGATGAAACCTTGGACGATGCTGTCGACACTGTCCTCTCCCGATGAATACTGGGCATTGCAGATGAACGGTGTGTCGCTCGATCCCAGCCCGTGCCTGGTGTCGCAGTTCAAGCAGTAGTACGAGGTTAACTCCGAAGATGCGGGATTGTCGGATCCAACCGACATGGAAGACGCCGAACGGGGAGTCGAGGGCGCGGGCGAACCCGTCGAGCATGTCAGACCAGCCGAAAGATCGAGTGAAGATGACGCGCTTGGGCTCGGCGAAGAGGGCGATTCCAGCAGCTGAAGGATTCCTTCTGAATTGACGTTGTAGTGGACGCTCCCGAAGGTCATCTCCATGTTGCCTTGCAGATCGGAGAAGGTCGAGCGAGACGAGTCGCTGTGCGGGGTGAATTCATAGGAGCCGAAACGAATCGGGCTTCCCAGGTGACATAGGCATCCCGACAAAGTGTTCTTTTGGCGTCCCAGCAGGAGAACTTCTGGGGTTTCTAGTTTCAGCAAGAGGGATTGAAGCAAATCCCGACAAAATACAAGCCATAGTAACAATGAGGAAGCCAACGAAGTTGAAGGAAATACAGCAGCTAACTGGGCGAGTCGCAGCTTTGAGTACATAAAAAAGAGGAGGAGAGATAAAATTGACTTACGAGCTGATGAGGGACTCAAAATAAGGATCATAAGCTGCCTTCGGATCAGAAGGAACAACTTCTTCAGCCTTAGAAATGCCAGAATCCTCGACTTCGGTCCTTTTCCTTTTGTTCTTCGGAGAAACGAGCGGGAGGAAGGGATTCAGTCGATTCACCGGCTTCGGACTCAACCTCTCTCTCATGAGAAGCCGCAGATTTGTGAGAACCCGCGACTTCACTTCCGAGAACGTAAGAGCCTTGAGTATCTTCGGCAACAATACCCATTTCTTCGACTTCTCCATCCTCAGGAAGAGGAGGAAGGGAAGCCATAGTAGGGTGATTCTACAACAAAATAGCGGCAGAGAGAAAGATAGTGAGATATTAATACAATGAGATGCAGGAAAAATTCAGAACAAGATAAAAAATTCGAGAAGGCAAAATACCTCGGGGAGAGGATTAGTGGAGCTGTAGGGTTCCACGCGACAAGAGGAAGGAATAGGATCCTTCTTACTCAGCGAGGTAATTCTTCGAACAAGCTTCTCCAAGTCCTTCACAGAAAGATCATTGGAGAGCCTATTGGCGTCATTGGCACCAGAATACGTCCAAAGGGGATTTTTGCGAGCCTGAAGAGGCTTCTAATCCTAAGAAAATAGGCTATGATTTGGACACCAGACAACTCTTTTCCTCGAGTATTTTGGAGCTGATGAACACGAGTCATAAGAGCTTCTGTCGCCTTTCTCTCTTCTTCGGAAGCTTCGGCGTCCCGGAGTGGCGGCGTTGAATCTTCGCGTTTCCGTCGAAGGGAACTATGTTGTGTTCCACGGAGTTGGCGCTTTCTTCGTGTATATAGAGCCACCTCTTGCGCCATCCTTGGACAGAGTCGGGAAATTTGACGTCGAAATAATCGACATCAGTTCGGACACAGATAACTACGCCACCTATGTTGTAGGTGGCGTGGTGAGCGCCATTACGGCGAAGGCAGAAAATGCGTTTCCAGAGAGCCCAATTGGGAGCAACTCCAAGAAAGCATTCGCAAAGTGTGATAAAAATAGAAATGTGAAGAATGGAATTGGGGGTCAGCTGGTGCAGTTGAATCCCATAGACAAAGAGAAGACCGCGGAGGAAATCATGGATTGGGGTAGAGAGGCCGCGGATAAGATGATCAACAAAACTAACCCGATACTCCATTGGAGGCTTGGGATAGCTTTCTTCACTGGGAAAGCGGATGGCGTCTTCCTTCTTCATCAGGCCAAGCCTTTTCATCAGGTTGGCGTCTTGGTTGGAGATTTTGGATCTCTCCCACTCAAGATCTTCGGCGGCCATCGCGGACTGCGGAGTGCTTGTGGCGAGTCAAACGCGCACGCGGTGGCATCCACGGCAGCGGATTGAGCAATGTATGCGAGAGCGGGAAATCGGCGAAGATTGGGCGCAGAGGAAGATTTGCGAAGAGGAACAGGTGAGCGGCGCAAGCGAGGGATGAACGGAGGTTGAAGACAGGTTTATATAAGAATTGGGTGAAGCGAGTGTGCCGTTGGATGAGGAGATCGTGTGGTGAGAATGGATTTTCTAGATTCAAGGGCAAAAAAGTATTTTTATCGGGATAGGCGTTACCGTACGTGCGCCGGAAAAAGCGGAGGACGTGTGTCCCCCACTTGCACGACGTGTCAACATGGTGGGAACGATGGACCCACAAAGCGAGAAAAATATCGACCATTGATAGAGTTGAAGAAAATTTGACAAGGGAAAATATGTCGACAAGAGAAAGGAGAATGGCGACGAGGATAAGTTATTTGAATGCATCGGGAGCCTTTGGTCGAAACAAGTTTTTGCCCAAATGCTCGGGGGCTACTTCGAAAAAAGTAAAATTTCGACAATGGCAAATATAGAAAATGCTGAGCCTACAGTCAAGCACAAGTTCTTGGCTGTAGCCTCGGGGGCTACTCCCATCGGGAGCGCTGTTCGCGCACCCGACAAATATAAAAAAAAAAAAAAAAAAAAAAAGGAAAGAGAAAGAGAGAAGAAGAAGGAGGAAAGAATATCAGGAGATAATGGCAATATAGCGACAAGGTGGACTAAAATGTTGAGCCTACAACCAAGCACAAGTTCTTGGCTGTAGCCTCGGGGGCTACTCCCATCGGGAACGCTGTTCGCGTGCCCGATGAAGTTCACAAAGGAAAAATAAAACAGCAAGAGAGTATATTTCGAGTTATAATTAACTCTACATATACTCCCATCGGGAGAGCAATATAAGTCATATTTGACTCGATAAAATGTGCCATTCCAACAGCCGGAAAAGCACTCGACAATATATTCTCGAACGCCGAAGTTGCGGTCAATTTCTGAATGCCGCAAAATTGCGAAGGTAAGACCCCAGACCTATTCTGCTGGGCGTGGCATCGCCAAAGACTGCGCTCTGCTACTTTTATCCGTATCAACAGATACGAAGAAAAATCCTAACGGACGCGTTAGGTATTCGATAAATTAACTGGGACTCGACAGAATGGTAAGACCTTAAGCGGCGCCTGTCGAAGTTTACACCAGTATCCCGAAATCATGTCCGGGGACGTGATTTTGAAGTAGGTTTTTGCGGATTGCCACTAGAGCAGTTAACTAGTACCTGATCCGTCAGATGAACTAGCCCCAACTACCAATATCCCTGTACAATATAGAATTTTATGAGAAAAAGTATGAAAGTTAGAGCTTTCGAGTAAAAATAAACGGTAGAGATTTTCCCTGACTCTATGATTCAAGCAAAATCTCGTGGGCTACTGACATAGGCATCCCAAATGGGCTTGCCTAATATAGTACCCGGGGTTTATTGAAGGCCCACTACCCGAAGAATAAGAAGACTCGAGAGCCCAAGATGTATTTAAGGAAAAGATAGAGTTGTAATAGGAAGTGTTATTTGTAATTTGGCGGGATGAGTTAGAAACCATCCCGGACTACGTAATCCTTGTATAGCACGAATCCCTCGACTCCACCTATATAAAGGGGGGTCGAGGGACGAGAAGATCATCGAATCATTGTCTGCAAACCCTAGTTTTTATATTCGTCGAGTACTTTTCGGCTGAAACCTTCGAGATCTACTTGCCCTCTACTTCTAACTAAACCCTAGCCTACAATCCATAGGCATTGACAAGTTAATCCCTTGTCACCAGGTTTGGCGATGATGGTGTTGATGAAGTTGCTGATGACATGAAGGGCTCCGCCGATGTCCGATCTTGTGTCGACAGGGTTCCCACAGACGGCGCCAATTGTCGAGGGTACTCCTCGGCAATGCCCTCCGATTGGGGCTTAGGGTTGACGGAATCCTGCAAGCTGACACGAGACATCGGTTCACGGACAAGCGGGGAGAGCGATTTACCCAGGTTCGGGGCCCTCGATGAGGTAAAACCCTTACGTATTGCACGTACATTCTTGATTATAAAGATATTGGGTTACAATGGGGTGCCGAATAGTTCGGCTGAGATCTCGTCGAGAGGCTAAGTGCTATGATGACCTAGCTCTAGACTTTTTGGTGGCTAATATTGCTAAGATTGATTGTGTCCCTCAGCAGCCCCTCTCCTGGCTTTTATATAGGAGGCCAGGTCTCAAGAGGTCTAACCGAGTACGACTAGGTTTACAGTAGTTTTAAATCTAATCTTTCCTTGTTCGGCCGTCCCTTTGTCTTGCCCGTCAAGGAATCTTCTGGTGCGCCATCCAAGTGGCCCGTCTTGCCTCCAAGTGCCTTCATGGGCCTCCAACTAAACTATACGGGATAGGGCAATGTCGGTTACCCGAAGGGTAATGCCCACGTCAATGGTCGACAAAGGTTACCCGGTATTCAATGCGCGGCGTGGGGTAGCTCTCCTCTCCGGGGAAGATCAGCGTCTTCTCCTGCTTCAAGAACCCGAGCTTCTTGAGCAGGTTCACGTCCTGGTTGGAGATCCTGGATCTCTCCCACTCGGAAAGCTGCAGATCTTCCGTCGCCATGGGGGAGGTGTGCTTGGTGAGCTTGGACCGCGGCGGCATTCAGTGGGATTGGCTGTAGTAAGGAACCAAGCATAGGCGCAGGAGCGTTTTTGGCAATGGGGATTTTTGAGAGCGATAGAACATAGGAGCGGCGCAGCGAACGGGAGAACGGAGGAAGAAGAAGGCCTTTTTATATAGAAAACCTGCAAATCGACGCACCGTTGGATGCAGCGGTAATGGACTTGATGCTGAACACTTGGCTCAGGGGGTAAAAATGTATTTTTACTATGATGGAACTGAACAGGCGCTACAGTGCGCGTGCCAGGAAAATCGGAGGACGTGTGTCCCCCACTTGCGTAACATGTCAAACCGCCGCAGATTTTGAGTCCACAAGTCAGTGAAAGGACAGAACTCGCGTTTTCCCAATACCATGGTCGTGGCTATCGTCAGCACTGATGTCACTTCAAAAGAGAGAAATTTCGACAATGATTTTTTGAGGATTAGCGACAGAGCTAGATTGATGATAACTTCGTGAGCTTTTGATCAAATTCAAGTTTCTGATCAAACGCTCGGGGGCTACTTTAGAAAGAAGGAAACCTCGAGTGTGGCAAGAAAGAAAAAGCGAGAGCCTATGATCAAATGCAAGCATTTGTCCATATTCTCGGGGGCTACTCCCATCGGGAGCACTGGTCGCGCACGCGATGAAGGTAGAAGAATTCGACAAGATGACAATATAGCGACAAAAGGTGTTACACTGGTGAGCCTACAACCAAGTACAAGTCATTGGCTGTAGCCTCGGGGGCTACTCCCATCGGGAACGCTGTTCGCGTGCCCGATGAAACTATAAAAAGTGTGATGAGCATATTTCGAGTTATACAAATAACTCTTCATATACTCCCATTGGGAGGTCAAGATAAAAATATACAAGTCATCCGATGACTCGAATAAATGTGCTATTCCAACAGCCGAAAAAGTACTCGACAATATATTCTCAGAGTGCCTCAGTCGCAAATTAATCTCTGAATGCCGCAATACTTTGCGAAGGTAAGTCCCCGGGATCCGTCCTGTGCAGCGTGGCATCGCCTCTGACGGTGCTTTGCTACTTTTTTCCATGTCAACAGATGCAAAGACAAATCCTAACGGACGCGTTAGGTACCCGATAAAACATAACTGGAATTCGACATTTGATAAGACCTTAAGCGGCGCATGTCGAATTACACTAGTATCCCGAGATCATGTCCAGGGACGTGATCTTGAAGTATGTTTTGGTGGATTGCCACAAGAGCAGTTAACTAGTACCTTATCCGTCAGATGAACTAGCCCCAATTACCGTTATCCCTGCACAACATATGTTAATTCGAAGAAGTTTTATTGTAATTATAAAGTTGGAGATTTTCCCTGACTCTTCGATTCAAGAAAAATATCGGGGGCTACTGACATAGGCATCCCCAATGGGCCTACCGAAGATGGTACCCGGGGTTTTACTAAAGGCCCACGACCCGAAGATTATGAAGCCCGGAAGCCCAGTTAGGAGAGTTTGGAAAGATAGAATTGTATTAGGAATATCGACTTGTAACTATAACGGGACATACTCAGATTGTCTCCCGAACTCTGTAACTTGTGTATCACGAAACCCTCGGCTCCGCCTCCTATATAAAGGGGAGTCGAGGGACGAAGAGGGGATCGATTTCATTGTCAACACAACCCTAGTTTTCTAATAGTCAAGCACTTTTCCGGCTGAAACCCTCAAGATCTACTTTCCTCTACTTCCAACTAAACCCTAGTCTACAATCCGTAGGCATTGACAAGTTAATCCCTTGTCACCCGGTAACGAATCCTTCCGAAGAACACAAGACCAAGACTGCTCGTGGGCTACTCCATGGCGTTTCAGCCGCTCTCCCGGGGGCTTCTGTCGGGGTAATGGGACCCAGGGTCCGCATGATTACGCCACGGTTCGCGCGGGATCCATCTCACAATCTCTTAGATGCTTCCTTCGCAAGCATTCCAGGTATGACTCATGGTGAAAACTGTTTAAACTATGCTGAGATTTACCTTGTGACATAGCACACCCAGTGGAGAACAAACACTCCTAGACAAAGGTGAGTTTGGATGACAGACATGACACGGAGAACCAGAAAAACTGAGCGAGAAGCTGCCCTTGGCCTTCCTCCTGGGATCATTCCATGGGGAGAGACTAATGGCACAGAAGCGGAGCAGCCAAGCAAAGGCGTGGTTCAGACTTCCCAGGAAGGACTACAGAGCCTCTTCTCCTTAGCCAGGTGGGGCTAGGGAGTAGGGGACAGCTGAGATCGATTGGACGCGTCAAGACTTGCGTGGGGAACAGGCGAGGTGCATGCGCCCCTGCACGCCATCATGGCGTAGACCGACAGAGGCCTGCGCCGCGGACATGAGTGACAACTCTCTGCCCGAGCTGTCACGCGATCATCACGAGCGTCAGTACACCACCCGTGGCCATCCATTGGCCAAGCGCACCACCCACCTGCCCGTCGCCCGCGTGGCTCCATTCGATTGAGCCCGGGAACACTCTTGGACGATGCTCGGGCGAGCCGTTGAGACCACCTCTAGAGGTATATAAGCCAGAGTTCAACAGAAGACAGTGAGTTCTTTTTGGTCAGTTAGGGTCAACAAGAGACAAGTGATTCCTTCTTTCTGGTCATTGGAGATCAACATTTAGAGTTGGTTAGAACAAGCTTGAGACCGGTTCGAGAGAGAAGAGAGAAGGGAGGATAGAGAGAGCTTGATCCTTGTTATTGACAACGTCAAGGCCAAAATTGAGTTAGAGAAAGTGAGGAAAAGAAAGAGGAATACCGGGAGGAGTAGGAGCTGATCAAAGCATCCTCCCGGCACCTGAGAGTTCATCACCTTTGTACTTTGTGCATCCAAGATAATCCACCGAAGCAGGATGTAGGGCTGTTAGCCGAAGGGCGGCCTGAACCTGGGTAAAAAATGATCGTGTGTGCTTTGTGTATGTTCTTCATCCGCCTAGGAATGATCCTAAGGCGGCGTTGAGGCCTAAACGCCTTCGTGCCCACTAACCAACAAGAAATGGGGGTGTTTCCATCCCCGGTGTCCGCGTAGGTGAGACGCGACACCATACACATGGAGGAAACATATATAACTATTCAACTTGCTAATAAAGATGTATCAGTCCTCTTGGTATGGTAAGATATGTTGAAGTATTAGTAGGAAAGATAAAGTATCCCGCTGATTTTATTGTGCTTGGTTGCTCCCAAGATGCATTTGTCCTATTAGATTTCGTAGACCTTTCTTGCATACTGTTGGTGCTGCAATTAATTTGCCAAAAGAGAGAATGTTTATTAAATGTGCTGGACAAATGTTAGAATTTAATTTTTCCAAGTTTACTGATAAGAATTTAGAAAAAGAAAAGTTTCAAAAAGATATTATAGAAACTCGATCTTGCTTCTGTGGAAGTTGCTTCATCGGACGCAGTGGAACGATATGTACTTAATCAAGAGGAACCATATAGTAATGAAAAAAGAGAAGCATTAGAACAAATTTTATCTCACCAACCACCGCATTTGCAATAACATATTCCACCTGATAACCTTGGAGTGTTACCACCACCCAAAGAAGATCCTAGTTTTGAACTAAAACCTTTGCCTGATGATATGAAATAGGCATACCTTGATGAGAAAAATATATATATGTTATTATTAGTGCTAATCTTTCAGGAGATGAAGAAACAAATTACTTGAAGTATTGCATGCTCATAGGCCGGCTATTGGTTACTCTCTTGATGATCTTAAAGCTATAAGTCCCGATTTATGCATGCATAAGGTTAATTTGGAAGAAGATGCAAAGCTCGTTGTTGATTATCAACGTCGTCTTCATCCAAAAATGAAGGAAGTGGTAAGAAAAGAGGTAATTAAAATCATTGAGGATGGTATTACTTATCCTATAGATGATAGTAAATCGATAAGTCATGTTCATTGTGTACCTAAGAAGGGTGGAATCACTGCGGTTCCAAATGATGAAAATGAACTTGTTGCTCAGCGCATAATTACTGGTTATAGAATGTGCATTGATTTTAGAAAATTAAATAAAGCTACTAGTAAGGATCATTATCATTTGCCCTTTATTGATCAAATGTTAGAAATGTGATCTAAGCATTCACATTTTTGCTATCTTGATGGTTATTCTGGTGTTTCTCAAATTTCTGTGCACAAAGATGATCAAGAAAAGACTACTTTCACTTGTCCCTTTGGTACTTTTGCTTCTAGAAGAATTCCATTTGGTTTATGTAATACTCCCGCTAATTTTCAAAGATGCATGAATGCTATATTTTCTGATTATATTGAAAAGATTATGGAAGTATTTATGGATGATTTTTTCTGTTTATGGTACCTCTTTCGATAATTCCTATTCAATCTTAAAAAAGTTCTGCAGCGGTGTGAGGACCAACACCTAGTCCTTAATTGGGAGAAGTGCCATTTTATGGTTATGGAAGGTGTACTCCTTGGTCATCGAGTATCAGTAAGAGGCATTGAAGTGGACCGCGCGAAGGTAGAAGCCATAGAGAAGCTACCATATCCGCGGGATATTAAAGGTATAAGTAGTTTCCTTGGGCATGCTGGATTTTATAGAAGATTCATTATGGATTTTTTTAAAATATCAAAGCCTCTTACTAATATTTTGCAAAATGATGTTCCATTTTCTTTTAATGATGATTGTGTGGAGTCATTCAATGTTTTAAAATAATTTAATTAGTTCTCCTATAATTCAGACACCTGATTGGAATTTACCTTTTGAGATTATGTGTGATGCAAGTGACTATGTGGTAGGTGTTGTATTGGGACAATGAGTTAATAAGAAACTTAATATTATACATTATGCTAGTAAGACTCTTGATGGCACCCCAATAAATTATGCTACTACTAAAAAAGAATTTCTAGCCGTGATCTTCGCTTGTGATTAGTTTAGACCTTACATAGTAGATTCTAAAGTTATGGTTCACTCTGATCATTCTACTATTAAATATCTTATGATGCTAAACCTAGACTTATTAGATGGGTTTTATTATTGCAATAATTTGATTTACATATTGTTGATAGAAAGGTTGAGGATAATCATGTAGCTGATCAGTTGTCTAGAATGGAAAACATTCAGGATGATCCTACCCCTATTAGTGATAGTTTTGCTAATAAACAACTTGCAAATATTAATGTGTATAGTGCAAGAGTAGCTTCCACATGGTTTGCTGATTATGCTAATTTTATTGTTGGAAAAGTTATACCACCTCATTTTACTTATCAATAAAGAAAGAAATTCTTCTATGATCTTAGACATTACTTTTGGGATGATCCTTTTCTTTATAAGAAGGGTGTTGATGGTATTATTACACGTTGTGTACCTGAGTTTGAACAGCAAAGCATTATTAAAGACTATCATGACAGTCCTTATGGAGGCCACCATGCGGGAGACCGCACAACTGCAAAGGTATTGCAATCTAGTTTTTATTGGCCTACTTTATTTAAAGATTGTGTTACTTATGTTAAAGCTTGTGATAAATGTCAATGTGTTGGAAACATTGGTAAGAGAAATGAAATGCCTATGAATTTTACACTTCCTCTTGAACCATTTGATGTGTGAGGATTTGACTTTATGGGACCATTTCCTGCCTCCACATCGCATCATACTCACATTTTGGTTGCAGTGGATTATGTTACTAAGTGGGTGGAAGCAATTCCGACAAAGAGTGCTGAACATGCTACTGCAATGAAGATGTTGAGGGATATCATTCCCAGGTTTGGAGTACCTAGATTTTTAATTACTGGTGGTGGTTCTCACTTTATTCATCAAGATTTTAGAAAAACCTTGGCTAAATATGGTGTTAATCATAGATTAGCATCTCCATATCACCCACAAACTAGTTGTCAAGTTGAGTTGAGCAATAGAGAATTAAAGCTTATATTAGAAAAGACGGTTAATGAAGCTACATCAGATTGGCCAACTAAAATCAATGAAGCATTATGGGCTTATAGAACAGCTTTTCAAAATCCTATGGGAATGTCTCCTTATAGAATGGTCTATGGAAAGGCATGTCATTTACCTGTAGAGTTAGAGCACAAAGATAGGTGGGTTGTTAAGCAACTTAACTTTGATTTTAAAACTGCGGGAGAGAAGAGAATCCTAGACATAAACTTTTTAGATGAAGCCTACGAAAGTGCTAGATTGTTTAAAGAAAAGATTAAAATTTAGCATGAAAAAAAGATAAAGAGTAATGAATTCAAAGTAGGAGACCAAGTATTGTTGTTCAACTCTCGTTTCAGGTTCTGTGCAGGCAAACTAGCACCGAGATGGCAGGGTCCATTGGTTGTGCAGGAGGTGTACCGCTCCGGATCCATCTGTCTTCATGGAGATTAGAAAGGTAAACCTGATGTTGTTAATGGACAACATCTAAAACATTATATTTCAGGATAAAAGTTCATTGGGAATGTGGAAGTGTTACATCTCCAGACTCTGGAAGCTATCATCGCCGAGAATTACCCTCTGCCAGACAACGGAAACCAATAAAAGTCGAGATCTGGTACGTAGCAATCTCGGGATCTTTTCATATTTTAGGATAGTTAATTTTTTGTAAAATAAGGAGGTTTCGTGAAAGATTTGGGTGAAACAGAGTCACGAGGGGGGATACCCCAGTTGGCGCGCCCTACCTTGCTGGGCGTGCCACCCGAGGTCATTCGCACCTCGGACTCCCTTTTTGCCTCGTTTTCGACTCAAGCTCTTCGTTTTTACCTAAAGACTGTCAATATATACCCCCTCTGCCGATCTAATCTCGCATCAAGTTTTTTCGAGCGAACATGGTTTTCTACCTTGTCTTTCAGATTTATCTCCACCAAAAATCTTAGCTATGTCTTCAGGAGACTCCTACCAATGCACCTCCATGCAAGATGATGATGATGATCATGATGAGCTCGATGAGCTCAGCCCTACATCCATGTGGAGGAGGACAAGGAGGAGGGACCCCTTCAAAGATGAAGATGAAGAAGGAGGAGGAACAGAACAAAGAATAAGAAGATGATGAAGAAGAAGAGGAAGAAGAAGAGGAAGAAAAGGATCACAAGCACATCACCAACGCTGAATTCAAGGGGAAGCTTCACCCCCTCTTATACCTCTTGTTGTAGTGAGGGTGGTGTCGCCTCCTAAGAATTTTAGGCGCACTTCTCGCATGAGTACAAGCGGAAAAACTCCAAGAAGCTACGTTGCCTCTAGAAATCTTGCCGCCAATTTTCATCGCAGGGAAAAAGCAAAGGAGGAAGGATCAACTCCGGAGTGGAACCCTAGTAAGGGAAGTTAGAAGAGAAGATTTGGGAGGACCTTGCCAAGAGTACTCGGGAATTCAAGAAAGTCTATAACCTCATGATGGCCTTGCTCCGGAATCTTCAAGAACTTCAAGATCCTAAGGAGCCACAGAAGAAGAAAAATAAATAAGATCTTCATCAACACTCAAGCTTGGGGGAGTTATATCGAGTCTTTTATGTTTTTTTAATTTATCATATCGTTTTTTCGTCATCTTAGTTTGTTTTTGCTGTCATCTAGTAGTTATCAAGTCTCTCATAGTTTGGAAAGCTCTTAGAGCATTATCATCTATCTTTGGTCAAGTGGTTTTTAATGAAATTTGAAGTATGGTGTCATCCATGATTCTTTTGTATGGATATCAATGGATAACACTCATGCAGATGTGGGATTCGTATTTAGAAATTTCAATCACATCTTATCTTGAACCTAATTAACTTGAGCATGTGGGACAAGCATAGAATTTTGTAAGTATGGCCTGCAACAAAGGAAAGATCCATGCAAGCAATACTAAGCATTATAAGAAAAATAGTAGATCGGCTCTGGTAGCATTGCAGGTATTCGCAGTAGAACAAAATATTTTTTTCTAACTAGCGTACCCTTAATACCCAGATATATCTAAGATTAATATTGTAACGGAGAGTGTTTCGGTGACACACCCTCATAGAACGAAAGCAGTTAACATTCCACCAAAACCTGGATGATGTATTTGTACTTCGTTGATGATCCTCGTACAACGACATGTGCCACAAGTGGTGGCACCTCCATGGTCTCACACAAATACAATGTCGGGCCATGACTCTCGGACCTCTGATCTATCCAAGTTTGCGGAAGTAGATCTTCTGGATCGAAACCCAACAGCACGACAGTGTTCCGGGATGGAGTCAACCCTCACGTGTGTAACTCTTCGAGGAACCGCGTGTGGTAGAGAAAACTAGAGGTAGAGTGAGGAGATGGAACTCCTTGAATTGTGTGCTCTCCACCCTCCACATGCACACTATATATAGGGGAGGGGGAGGGGTGCGGTCGGCCCTGTCTTGGAGAAGGGGGTGGTGCGGTCAGCCCTCGCTTGGAGAAGTGGGTGATATAGCGGCCAGCCAAGGTGGCCCGCATGCCCCCTCCCAACCGTAACCCTAATTGCCCCTCCACTTGGCCCATGGGGGCTCAACCGGACCCTTAATGGGCTTCCCTTCCAGGAGGGCCCCATTAAGGTGGGCTACCTTTTATTTATTAAATAAATCATATATTTTAATATTGATTCATTTAATTAATATATAATACATATTATTTAAATCTCGATGATCCGAGACACCACTCGAATCACTGCAAACAGCCCTCGAATTCTCCCTGAACCTTTTGGTTCTCTCTTCTCTATTTTCGAATGTTTGGGATGAATCCAAAAGTATCTCTAAGACGATGATCTGAGACACCTCTCGAAACACTCCAAACATCCTTCAGATTCTCCCTAAACCCTTTCGGGTTCCCTCCTTTCTATTCTCCGGTGTTTTGAATGAATCCAAAATCATCTATAAGCATCACCGTACCCTCAAATGTGTTACCCTATGGTTCAGGAACACTACATAAATGACTGACACACCTCTCTGATCAACTATCATCAGCGGGATCGGGATGCCCATAATGATCCCTGTGCATTCCATGAATATACACAAGTCGTTGAACCATAAACGTTGAGTCCAATTCCCTTTGTTACTTTGCTAGCAGACTTGTCGGAGACCTGATTGTCTGTATCACCATACCTAGTTCAATCTCATTACCGAAAAGGCTATTCAACTCATTCCCGTGATATTCCATCCCCATGACCTCGTCATAAGTTGTGCAACTTCATGGATGTGATCGCATCAATCGGGCCCAATCTCGATACATACGCCTCAGGCTACCCCTTCGGAATATCTGAGAACACCTTTATGATCACCCTATCACGGTGTACGATTGATGTAGTCAAGGTAGCCTCCAGTGATAGCGATTAGATATGATCTCACGGTCTAAATATTAGGTTACTACCCTTTCATAATTATCGCAACGATGAACTTTGTGATTTGATCGTGTTGCATTACTTATATTGGGTATGTCCATCATATCATTCACCTAATGATATGATCCCATTGCCATTGTCAAAAATGTCCATGACTGGGAAACCTCTGTCTCCAAATGATCAATGAGCTAGTTTTCATAAAGGCTCACTAGGGACCTTGGTTTGTTCACATCCCACACGTGTATCAATTTTTCCTATTAATACATTTATAGCATGATACGAAACTTATTATGAACTATTGAAATATATAATAATAATAATAATAAACACCCTTTATTATTTTTATATGGGGCACTATATCCAACAGAAAGATCATTGCTAGGTGTATGGAAAGATGGGCCATTGGGCTCATCGTAGTCCACAACGCAAGGGGAGGAATATTTAGGATGGACAGAACTCCAATTCTATCAATATGATCGGTTGCAACACTAAGGAAAGAACTTCAGGATACGGTAATTTATTACCTACTATTCATTTGGTGTTTGAGACCACAAAATGGTGAGTTGATACGGGTGCTAATGTTCATGTATGTGATGACATCTCTATGTTTACCTCTTATCAGGCTCGGGATTCCTACATCATCATGGGCAATGGGTTACATGCTACTATTGTTGGCATGGAAGATTCGAAGTTTACTTCGGGCAATATCACGCAATTGAAGAACGTGTTGCATGTTCCTTCTATCGAGAATAATCTCGTTAGTGACTCCCGTCAACTGAAAGATGAGTTTAAGTTGGTGTTTGTGTACAATAAAGTTGTACTGTCTAAGTATAGAACTTTTGTTGGAAAGGGTTATGAATGGAAAGGCATGTTTCACTTATGTTTGGAAGACTTTTGTGATAATGTTATGAACCATTTAAGAGACTAATGTTTGGCATTCATGAGGTCGTCATATTAATTTCGGTTGAATTTCATGTCTTGCTGATATGAGTTTTATTACAAAGTTCACCTTTGTCAAAGGCTCTAAGTGCCATGACTGTGTGCAAGCAAAGCACCATTGCAAGCCTCACAAGCATGTGAAGGGAAGAAACTTGGCACCACTAGAGATCATACATTCCGATCTATTTTATATGAATGGTGAGTAGACAAGATGTGGAAAGAAATATTGCATGACTTCGATTGATGATTTCACTAGGTTTTGTTATGTGTATATGTTGAAAACTAAAGATGACACCCTTGATTTCTTTCAAATCAATAAGGATGGATTTGAAAATCAACATGAAAGATAAAAAGGGTGGAAAGTACTTTTGTAATGAGTACAATTTATTCTATGCAGAACATGGTATAATCCATGAGATGACGCCTCCCAATTCCCCTCAATCCAATGGGATTGCAGAAAGGAAAAAAACCATACAAACAGATTTTTAATGCCATGTTAGATACTTCGGGTTTATCTAAGGAATGTGGTGGGGGAGGCTTGAATTCATGTCATGTCCTAAACCGTGTTCCAACTAAGAATAAAGAGATTACCCCATATGAGGAATGGGAAAATAAAAGGCCAACACTCTCCTACCAGAGAACATGGGGTTATTTGGCAAAAGTGAATTTTCCAATCAACAAGAAGCGAAAGCTTGGACCAAAACCTATGGATTGTGTCTTTATTGGATATGCTACCAGAAGCAATGCTTATAGATTTCTTGTGGTGAAATCTGGAGTGGTTGACATGAATGTTGGTACCATCTTTAAGTCCAGAGATGCTACATTCTTTGAGGATGTATTTTCTATGTGAGGTATGCATATCATGTCTAGTTGGGAATTTGATATAATTCTTGGAACTCCTATGAAGTTTCATGAGGAATCTATTGATGAGAGTTTAGATTATTATGAGGATGACAATGAAGCTCCCACAAGGAGCAAGAGGCAAAGTACTCCAAAGTATTTTGGTAATGACTTCATTGTGTACCTCGTGGATGATACTCCCAATACCATGTTAGAAGCTCTTGCATCTCCTCATGCAGACTACTGGAAATAAGCAGTTCAAATTAAGCGAGACATGTTCCATCTTGGCTAATGGAACATGGGAATCAATTAAACGTTCTTATGGGTGCAAACCTGCAGGATGTAAATGGGTATTTAAGAAGAAGTTTCGAGCTGATGATACTATTGAGAAGTACAAAGCTCGACGGATAAAGGCTATACCTAAAAGGAATGCGAAGATTTCTTCGATACCTACTCACATATGGCGAGATTGACCGCAATTCTAGTACTACTATCATTTGTTGCCTCATGGGGTCTTCGTGTTCATCAAATGGATGGTAATACGAATTTCCTAAATGGAGAGTTGGACGACAAAATTTACATGGATCATCCTAATGGTTTATGTATGTTGGGAGAGAGATCGAGTGGTTTATAAGGGTTGTTGTTTTAGTCCTTGCAAGTGAGTGAGAAGAGAAGGAGTGCCTTCTTCCGCCACCCGCGTCGCCTCGCCATGCATAGCACGCACGCATGTCCTGTTTCGTGACGCGTGTTTAAAACAAGTTTTGTGGAAGCCGGACCTTTTGCTTGATACACCAACTAAGTTGGGCACGTCTCGGTGTGCGTTGTGCATGCTAGCTACGTTCCCGTGTTTTCTATGCGTGACGGTTCCATCAGTGCTCCCTTCCCATCCTACACTAGGAGATGAGAGACAAAACGCATCCAAATCTCTTCACTCGCCTCTCTCTCTGTTCAGTTTCTTTTGTTGTGCCATCGTCTAGTCTTCCCCATTCCAGCGACTGCCCCGTCCATCGAGATCCTACACCGGGAGGCAGGTAATAAGCTTTTTTTGGGAAGCATCTCGGTGCGACTGCTCGATGTTGTTCGTGTTCTTTTTTGTTGGTTCATCTGCATCCTCGAGAAATCCGGCGTCTCCGACAACACCATTGGCGACATCAACAACGGCCGTGGTAATGCTGCTTCTAGAGCGACCTTTCCGGTCGCGATGTACGTGCTCCTCATCTCAAACCTTGTGCTACTACTTGTTCCATATTCAGATATGTTGCATGTGCTTAATATGTTTATGGTTAAGTATACTACTTCCTCCGGTTTATATTACTTGACACTAATATTAAGCACATGCAACCGATCTGAATATGGCAAGTAATATGGATAGAAGGGAGTAGTACATTTGTGATAGAAGGGAGTAGTACCTTGTGCTACTACTTGTTTCATATTCAGATCTGTTGCATGTGCTTAATATATCTATGGTTAAGTATACTACTTCCTCCGGTTTATATTACTTGACACTAATATTAAGCATATGCAACATATCTGAATATGGCAAGTAATATGGATATTAAGCACATGCAACAGATCCGGTTTATATTACTTGACACTAATATTAAGTATATCTAGACACTATATGGATAGAAGGGAGTAGTACCTTGTGCTACTACTTGATAGAAGGGAGTAGTACCTTGTTCCATATTCAGATCTGTTGTATGTGCTTATATGTCTATGGTTAAGTATACTACTTCCTCCGGTTTATATTACTTGACAATAATATTAAGCACATGCAACAGATCTGAATATGGCAAGTAATATGGATAGAAGGGAGTAGTACATTTATGATAGAAAGGAGTAGTACCTTGTGCTACTACTTGTTCCATATTCACATCTATTGCATGTGCTTAATATGTCTATGGTTAAGTATACTACTTCCTTCGATTTATATTACTTGACACTAATATTAAGCACATGCAACATATCTGAATATGGCAAGTAATATGGATATTAAGCACATGCAACAGATCCGGTTTATATTACTTGACACTAATATTAAGTATATCTAGACACATTTTAGTTGTACATACATCAATTTTATTGGCAAGTAATATGGATAGAAGGAAGTAGTACATTTGTGACGCTAATTTCGGTAATTAAGCTCACTCGAAAATTACATAATAATCTAAAAAAATTACATCTCATGCAGTATCGAATATATGTAAGTGTCAATATAATTGATAGTACTTGTGTGAGACCTGTTCAAAGAAGGTATTTCCGGACCATGTGCATTTCAGAAGTCATACGTACGAAATGTACTGGAAAGAGAGTTTATTAATTGTTGATATACCATTAATCAAACCATTAAAGATCGGATCTCGTTCAATTACCATGACTAGGTACACTTACGTAGGCAGCTACCTATAGCATCTGGCTTCTGGCACCTCACATAGGGTATGCATGCAGCTGGAGAATCGAATGCTCAGTCCA
The DNA here is from genome assembly GCF_022539505.1 of Lolium rigidum. Lineage (NCBI taxonomy): Eukaryota > Viridiplantae > Streptophyta > Magnoliopsida > Poales > Poaceae > Lolium > Lolium rigidum. Next base: position 116,667,735 of record NC_061511.1, read on the forward strand.
TCCTAGCCTGCTAGGTCAGCTCAGAGCCTCACACACCGTAATTTTCTCCGATCGACATCTCTCGTTGTTTGCGTCGCCATAACTACTAACAGTGCGTTCCTGTCTGCCGGGTACATGGTAATTTCTTGACCCGGCGACGCGTTAAACCCTATAGGTCGCCGAACCGACATGTAATCGCGCCACACAGCTAGTTGCAGTTAATCAAATGAAGTCAATACTCTGCTTCGTCGCCGAGCAGATGGCGTGAAGCATGAAACGGAGCCTAGCAGCTGAGCTAGCTAGATGTAGCTAAAGCTAGAGCGCTGGCTACTTGGATAGCTTGCTCTTGCCCAAATTACATCGACGAAGAGCATGGAGCATTCGTCGAGGCCAATTCATTCAGTAGCAAACCGACGTGCTACATTGTAAACATATATATACCATTTTAAAATATACTTCATCATACATCTAATGGTATTGATTTTGTATGTTAATATTTTGCTATAAACTTCGTCAAAGTTTGCATGATTTGACTTCTAAAAGATCAAATAAGCACTATATTTTGGCATGGAGGGAGTATGCCAAAAGAAAATTACTCCGTCCGGAAATGGGCTGCTCGAAAATTTTGACATTTTTTCACGAATATGCTGCTCGGAATTAGATATAATAATGTGCAGTGAGATCGACAGTTAGTTCTATTTTTCCCTCCCCCCGTGTCGCATCCCAGGCCCTCCGCCGGGGGCGAAAATCCCGCGCCGCCCCCCTCCTCCTCCCCGGCGACCCTCCGCCGCCGCTGCTGCCGGCCTCCGCGCCGCGGTGGCGGCGCCCCCCGCTGCCAAATGGTGCCGGGGGTGGCTCCTTCTTCGTCGCGTCGCGGACGGCCGCCGGATCTGGCTGGGGCGGGAATGGCGGCTCGCCGGCGTTAGGACGCCGGAGCGGCGGCTCCGGGACCGTGGGGTGGCGGATCCGGGGCAAGCACGCCCCGATCTGGTGGTGAGGCGGGCTGTGGCGGTGGCCCGGCGGATTCGGCGGCGTTCGGGCCGTATGGGCGGCAGAGCGGCGACGAGCGCGCCCCCCAGCCGGCGTGCGATGCGGGCTTGGCTGGGGCGCCGGCGTGCGGCGCGGGGGTGGCCGGGGTGCGCGGTGTGCTGCCCTGTGGGCAGCGGCGCGGGACGTTGCAGCGGAGTGGCGGCCCGGTGTGTGCTCCGGCTGGTTTGGCGGCCGCTGTCGCCGCGAGGGCGGCATGGCGGCTGCACCGGGGAGCTCGCGCTGTTGCGGCCGACGGCTCGGCCTTGGACCCCTGTGTTGGCGTCCGTCGAAGCTCCCTCTCTCTGGCGGTTGGCGGCGCCCGCGGAACTCTTCTCGGCGAGCTTGGTAGGCAGCGTTGGTACGGCTCGGCTCTTCAGCCCCGCGTGGCGCGAGTGGTGGCAGCGAGGCTTGCGGGCTCCTTGGTCTGGTTGTGGTGGCGGTGGTGGCTTGTGTGCGGTGGTGGCGCCGCTTCTGCGCATGAGGTGTGTCTGCGGAGTGAGGGCTGGCAGCGGTTTCGGTCTTCGTCTCGCTGTCCGGCCGCGTGAGGCCGTAGTGGCTCGTTTGCTCCGGGCGAAAGCCTGACCGCGTGGCGTCTACGGATGTCGTCGTCCTTCTTGGAGGGCGGTCGTGGAGCTTTACGACCTTCGCTGCCTCGGGTTCACATCTTCGGGCGAAAGCCTGGATCCCGCGGGATCGGACGACGGCATCGATCCTTCGTCGTGCCCCCTCTTGAGGGCGTCGTCTTGAAGTTGATGATCCCCTTCGCGCCCTCCTGCGCCTCGACACACAGGGCATCTGGGTTGGCAGGAGGTCAACCAGAGATGCGGGTCTTCCGGGTGGAGACTTGAGAGGCGGTGGTGACCAAGGTCTGGTTGCGGCAAGGTCATGTTTGTCGGCTCCGTTCCGGCGTGTTCGAATGTCTTCGTGGTGGTCTCTTCTTGATGTGAAGTCGAAGCCACCCTCGGGCGGTGTACGATGACCTTCGAGGGGTGGTTCGGTGAAGGTCCTATTCGACGCTTGTCCTGCGCATCTCCTCTCCGAGGCTCATTGCCAGAAGCGAAGCTGCTGGTCTCTCTTCGAGGAGCCATCTGTTTGGCATAGGCCAGCTTGAGCTTCTTAGCTTTTGTGGGTAGCCAGGATGGCTGGGTGTGCCCTTCTGGCGGGGTGCCTGGTCTTGGGTTTGCTTTGGCACTGTTGTTGTTGGTTTTTGCCCGGTTTTCTCCTAAAAATCGGGCTCCTTCTTCTTAATGAATGAATGAGGCAAAGCTTTTGCCTCCATTTCAAAAAAAAAGTGCAGTGAGTACATTTTCAATAAGAGATCTAATAATACCGATCTTAACATTTTTGTGGGCAAGGCAGGTGTTTCATACGGCCCTAAGAGCATCTCCAGTCGCGTCCCCCAAACCGTCTTTCAAACGGCGCCGGATCGAGTGTTTGGGGGGACGTGTTTTGTTCGTGCCGCGTTTGGGGGACGTCGCTCCGCAGCCGAGTATCCCAAACAAAATTTCGGAAATTTAAAACTTGAGCGAGATTCGATTAAATTCATCCAAACTTGCTATATATTATAGATTCGAATGAGATTCTATTAAATTGAAACTAAACCCTAATCTAGAAGTACTTGCGGCGGCCAAAGGCGTCGTAGTACTGGTGGAAGTTGTACATGTCGTCGGTGACGACCTCCTGCTTGACGCGCTCGTCGGGCTCGTCGATGGGCTCATCCTTCACCAGGCCGCTTGGCCCTGCCTCGCCGTCGTCAGTGAGGTCTACAAGCGGCTTGCCGGTGTCGCGGATGGACATGGCGATCGCCGTGTAGAGGTCGCCCCTCCAGGCGTCCTTGTCGTTCAGCGACGCCAAGCACGCCGCTCGAAGCCCTGGGCAGTCCTCGGGGTCGTTGCTACTGGCGATGAGCTACTGCTGCCGCTCGTACTCCACCAGCAGCGCCGCCTTCGCCGCTTCCTCGTCGTCCTGCTCCTCCTTCACCTCCGGGTTCGGGATGAGGAGGGCGCCGCCGCGCCTTTCCTCCTGCCGGCGCCCGCTGCCGCTGCCGCCGCGCCTCGGATTGACGGGCGTCGCCGGCTCCTCCTTCACCACGCGCTTGGGGACGGTGTAGGGCGCGGAGCGGTGCGACGACGACGGTGTCGATCGGGCCGGCCCTGATGAGGAAGAGTTGGAGGAGGACATACTCGTCCTCCTCGGCTCCGAGCACGCTGTGGGAGACGGTGGCGGTGAGAATGGCGCCTCCAACCTTGGAGCGCCGTTGTGGAGGCCGTTGATGACGTTCTCCAGGGTGCGCCCCGGAATGCCCCAGAACAGGAGGCGCCCGTCCCTGTTCCAGCTGTTCGGCCCGCCGACGAGGCCGGTGGTGTTGTGCATCTCCATGTCGTATTGCGCCTGGAAGTAGGCGATCCACCAGGCGTCGTTGCCGGTGGCCGCCCAGGTCGGATCGGCCCGCTTGTCGGTGTCGAGTGCATACCGCCAGGCCGTAATGGCGTCCCTCCAGCGCTCTGTGCCCAGCGACGGCGACGACGGGACGCCTATGCCGTTCACGGCCATCTTCCAGCCGCCGCTGCTTGGCAGGCGCATGTTCGCCGGGACGGGATATCCCGTGCGGTACAGCGCCCACGCCTCCTTCAAGGTGAGGCTGCTGTGGCCGAAGCCGTTCACCGCGGCGATCTTGCGGGAGGACGACAACATTGGTTGGAGCGGCGAGGAGAAGATCTGGGAGCGGCGAGGAGAAGATTTGTGAGCGGCGAGAGATTGTGATGAACCGTAGGGCCTCTTAATGTACTGCGGCGGCAGGCGAAGCGGCAACGGGTCGTTGGACGCAATAACGCCGGCACGGACGGCCACGCGGTCATGCACGATGGGACGCGTCCCTGCGTCGCCTAGGAAAACTGGGATGCCATTAACGTCGCTTCCAAATGTAGGTGACGGGGTTTTAGGCTTCCGAGCCGCTGACACGTCGGTCCCGCCACGCCTCGCCTCGTTTTTCGTTGTGTCCGGCATGCCCGGAGCGTCCCCTGTGGGGCGGGAACGGGCTCGGGGCGCCGGCCACCGTATCGGGCCGCGTCGGACAAAAACCGGGTTTGCGAGACGTGGCTGAAAATGTTTTTTTGTCCAACGCCGTCCCAAATTCCTTTGAGGAGCGGTTTAGAGGACGCGACTGAAGATGCTCTAAGCTAAGGGCTCCAATACCATCAGATAATGGAACGGCGTTCAGAGACGACATCCATGTGCAACGTATTGTGGGTTAAAGTTGGTGAAAATTGATCGACTAACTGCATTTTGCGATCTGTATTTACGAACTAAAGTAGTAATTGAGCTACACCTCTTCGGTACATTTTTTTTCATATTATGTTCCTCGAGTTACTCACATACTACACTTGTTTTTGTTGTTATACCTACGGGTAAACACTCCAATGCCCTGTGCATCGTTCATTCTTGTCATGTTTTCATCTGGTACACCTGGTTAATAATGGCACTACAGCTCCAAGGTGAAAGTACGAGGCAATGCAAATGTCAAAGGATCAGATTCGCGTGTGATCGCATCGACTAGATCGTTGAGATCAGGAGGGCCTCATGTTCGTCTCCCGCTGCAATCGATCATGAATTTCCTACGAAAGACGCGCTCTTCCATATCTAGGAGATCGAAAAGATATAATTAATCTGTCTCTGTCGGGAGCATGGAATCTCATGCTAAATAATGTTTGCTCCATCAATTAATTACGAACCGGAGGGAAGAGAGAGATTTACATGAGAAGTAGGATTAGATGTTGTATACAGTCAACGGTACCAGCACTTTGATTACTACTCCTACAGTCGATCTCATCGAATAACCCACTCAATTCACAACCAAAACGCTCGATCCCCGTAAAATATCCCACACATGCACATCCTCCAGCGCTATATATACCCTCCCAACCTTCTATTATCAGCACCAAACTCGTCTCACTCACTCACAATGGCTACTAGCACCAAGCTTGTAGCTTTAGGCTTTGTTGTCCTTGTCGGCATTGGGTTCGCCGATGCTGCAAGGATGCTCGCTAGCTTCTCCAGTGCTTCAGGTGGTGGAGGTGGAGGTGGTGGTGGAGGCGGAGGCGGTGCATCTGGTGGTAGTGGATGGGGCGGAGGATCTGGGTCGGGTGGAGGAGCGGGATATAGTGAAAGCGGTGGAGATTGGGGTAACAGGTGGAACTTCGCCAAGGGAGCTGGTGGAGGAGGAGGAGCTGGTGGAGGAGGAGGATCAAATGGTGGTTCTGGTTCTGGTTCTGGATCCGGCTCTGGCTCCGGAAGCGGTTCGAGCGGCTCGGCATCAGCACCTAGCGGCAATGGACATGCCAACGCCGATGGTAAGGGCGGTGGTGGTGGTGAAGGTGGTGGCGCAAATGGGTCTAGCGGGTCCGGAGCTGGTTCTGGCCTTGGTAAGGGATACGGTGAGAGTGGCATAACTACGGCACCGGCTCCAACTGCTGGTGGTGTCAGCTACTCCGATGCTGGCGGTAGCGGTAATGGTGGTGGTGGCGGAAATAATGGAAATGGAGGTGGTGAGGGCAAAGGAGCTGGACAGGCCGGCAGCGATGACACTTCTGGGGGCAATGCCAGCGGCAATGGTAGCGGAAGCGGTGGTGGTATAGCTAAAGGTGCCGCACAAGGTCCAAGTCTTGGGGTTGGATCTGGTTCTGGCTCCGGGGCTGGGCAGACCGGCAGCACTCGCTCTTATGGTTCTTATGGTTCTGGCTATGCTACTGGAATTGGTGGGGGCATGGGCAGTGGTTACGGTGCTGGCCAAAACGGCGGAACTGGCCGTGGAGGAGGAAGCGGATCCGGATCTGGCAGCGGTGGATTCCATTAAATTGGCATTTGTGGAATAAGATACATGCCGAGTTTCTGCATGCATTATTATTCTTGTCATTTTTCTATTTCAGTTATAATTTCACGTCATGAGCCTCGGTTCTAGAGAACTAAGTACCATTTCTGGATTAGCATTTAGCTCCTAGACCATTCTTGTGCATAGCTACAAGTATGCAACTCTGTAGTTTAATTCCTAGGAGCTATGTAATCTCCGGCCTTGCTTTCTAATAAAATGGTCTTCATAATCAGTATAGACTATATGTATTTTCAGTTGTAGTCATCAACACAAAGAAGCAGTACTACTACCTTGTGCGACCTATTTATTAGCGGGAAACTGCCCAAAAACTGATACAAGTGCACCGATATTGTTATGGAACACGACCACATTGAGCACAACCCCCAAGCGACCTGGCCAAATTCCAATAATCGGCCACACTCGGGCCGTCGAGCATACAGAAGAACTATGTTGGGCTTGCGCCGACCGAATCTGCCACACCACCCGTTGCCGGTCATCGTTGCCGCAGGGGGACACTCCATTGCAGCTCCAACTCCGCAACAACACAGAGAAGACCCATCGAACATGTTGGTAACCAACTATCGAAGCCCAAGCAACGACCTAAGCTCTGCTCGACTCATCATCTTTGCCAAACTGCATGCAGCGCCTCTGAGCAAGTCGTCTCACCAACCATCCATCCTCTAGTCCCCAAGTCAAAACTAACTCCAAAACGATGCCCTCAACACGGAGAAAGACGCAAAAGCGTCTCCATTGTATGATCCCAAGGATCTGAGATTTCCCTCCGGCGGCAAGACTATGGGGTGGCAAGAGGAGCCCTCAACGAACCTTCCGAGAAGGTCAACGACACCGACTAGTGTCGATGTCGCTAGTCTTGACCAAATTTAGGACAATCATTTCTGATAGGAGCCTCCACCTCGAACCACCCAAGCGGACCATCGACGAACTGCAACCAATCTTCCGCAACCAAGACCGCACCAGCACCACCTCCATGCCGCTACCAAGCCCCAACAGCTCCAAGATGGACCGAATTTGGGCTAGCAACACAGCCACGTGTGCCACCACCCCTCCAAACAGCGACACCGCCACCGCCACACCACCACACCGCCAGCTCGGCCAGACGCAGAGATCGAACCCAGAGCTCTAGATACGTCGCGCGGTGATGGCTGTGAAATACGCCATTTTTCCTCACGTTTAAAACCTTTGCTATGTCAAGAAATTGACTAAACTTATCTTGGGGCTGGTTCATCTGACGGATCAGGTACCAGTTAACTGCTCTTGTGGCAAACCCGCATAAACCTACTTCAAGCTCAAGTCCCTGGACTTGAACTTGGAATACTGGTGTAATTCGACACGTGCCGCTTAAGGACTTACCGTGAACCGAATCTCAGCTGTGTTTTATGGAGTACCTAACGCGTCCGTTAGGATTTTTCTTCGCATATGTTGATATGGATAAAGTGGGAGAGCGCATTCGGGTGCGATAGCACGCCACACATGATAGATCCTGGGGACTTACCTTCATAATCTCTTTCGAGTTACGGCATTTAGAATTTTTACCGCGGCGGACACGCTCTGAGAATATATTGTCGAGTGCCTTTGTCGGCTGCTGGAATTGTGAATTTCTTCGAGTTGTCTTGTGAAATAATATCTTGATCTCCCGAGTACATGACGATTTATGTGTAACTCGAAGATGTACGATGATAATTCTTCGTCTGCAATTCTATATTTTCTTGTTATTTTCTCTTTTTTCTCTTTATATTTCACCGGGTGCGCGACCAGCGCTCCCGATGGGAATAGCCCCCAAGGTTACAATCGAGTGTTTGCACTTGGTTGTAGGCTCAACTTTTCCTACTTTGATCAACTCTATTTTTTTCTTTCGCCTCATCATCTTATCAGAAGTATAGACAATACTTCTGATAAGAGTAGCCCCCGAGCATATGAATAGGTGCTTGCATCTGAACATAGGCTCCCGAATTTTCTTTTTAACCATGCACTTCTTTAGATCTCGAAGTTTTTCTTGCCGCTATATTTTGTTCCACCACTCAAAACTTTCTTAAGTGACGTTGTTGCTGACGACAACCACGTATGGCCACCTTGGGAAGCCACGACTCCTGGCAATCCATTGTTCCGTGGGTCCAAAACTCTACACCCTCGACACGTTGCGCAAGTGGGGCGCACACGTCTTCCGGAATTCCCGGCACGCGTGCAGTAACTTCCCTCCAGTAAAATTAAAGCGATAAGACCATTGTACCCTTGGGACACATGTAGGGTATGGGACTCTCCACTTTTCATCCGAAGGTCGGACGCATCGTCTTCTTCCTATAAATTGGGCCCTCGTCTTCACTTATCCCCTTCGCTGTGCCGCACAATTCCTCTCTCTGCCCTTCTTCCTCCTCGAGCATATCGCGCCCATCCTCCTCGAGCATATCGCGCCCACACTCTGCTTCCTATCCCTCTTTTCTCCACCTAGCCTTCCGCCATGGCTCCGCGCTTGAAGCAGTGCAGGAACCGTGCCCCAGGCACCGAAGAACTTGTGGAGAAGGTCAAGATCTCCGGCTGGGAACGGTCGAAACTTTCCGCGCAAGATCACAAGCTGCTAAAGAAGATGGGCCTACTCAACAAGGAGGCCATGAATATGCCCGGAGACGAGAGTTCTCCTCATCCTCCTATTGGTTTCCGGGTAACTTTCATTGATTTCCTCACTCGCGGCCTCGTTGTTCCTGTCCACGAATTCCTTCGTGGGCTGCTCTTTATCTACAGGATCCAGCTGCACCAGCTGACCCCCAATTCTCTCCTCCACATCTCCATTTTTTTATCACACTTTGTGAATGTTTCCTGGGCATCCACCCTCACTGGGGCCTCTGGAAACGCATCTTCTATCTCCGCCACAACAACTCGAAAAATGTCATCTACAACGTAGGTGGCGTACGCATCTGCGTCCGTCCCTATGTCGACTATTCTGATGTGAAGTTCGCCGACTCCGTCCAAGGCTGCCGCATGAAGTGGGTTTATATCAAGGACGAGTCTTCTGATGCCCGGGAATACGGTCTTGCGCCCTTTGACGCTACCGAAGAAATTCAGAGGCGCAAATCTTGGCACACAGAGGCTACAGCCAAAGAAAAGGCATCCACAGACGCTCTGGTTGCCCGCTTCCGCGAACTTAAAAACACCGACGCCGGAGAACTGTCGGGTGTGCAAATCATTGCACATTTTCTTCGGATTCGAGTGCAGCCTCTGCAAGCTCTAAAAAATCCCCTCTGGATGTATTCAGGTGCTGAGGATGCTGACCGGATCTCCAACGATCTTTTTGTGCAGGATTTGGAGAAACTCGTCCGCCGCTTCACCTCCTTGATCAAAAACCATGAAGTCCCTTCATCCTGTCGCGTGGAGCCATTCAGTGGTAGCCACGTCCTTCCCAAAGTAAGTGCTTTCTTTCGAGTTGTATTTCCTGTATTTTGATTGCTGTTGTTTTTTTTCCTTTGTGTATTAATTTGCGTTTCTTCTCTTGCTTTTTAACTGCGGAACCGTCGAATTCTCTCTTCTCTTCCCCCACTACCTGAAGGTGGGGAAGTGGATGAGAGGGTCGTTGTCACCGACGACTCGCAAGAATCCTCCCTTCCTGAGAGTAAACCCGCAAATTCTCACAGAACTACGGGTTCCTCTGATAAAGACACAGAGTCAGAACAACATTCTGACTCTGCTCAATCCGTGTCTCCTCCTCCCGCCGCTTCTCCGGATGGGTGCAAGAGGAAGATAAATGACGACGAAGAATATTCCGGCGCATCCAAACTCACCGAACCAGCTGCCGAGGAATCTTCTCTGGACGATCAAGAAGCCTTCGACCCCTTTACCATGACCGGCGTTGTTAGCTCGTAATTTGTTGTTTTTTGTCTTTTCCTATCTCCTTTACTTTCGGTTCCCTTATATTTTATTTTGCTGCTATATTTGTAGAGCTGACGAAGGAGAAGAAGAGGAACCCGAAGCTCATGGGCCAGCTCCTACGAGCACCTCCAACACGCTTTAGAAGTGTCGCCTCCCCCGCAACATGACCCTGAAGCACCAACTCTAGTGCCCAGCCCCCGAGCACCGAAGCTGAAGAAGGGTAAAACTGGGGCTACTTGCACACAGGAGCTTGCTGCCGGGAGTATGTCGGGTCCCCTCCTTGAGGATGTGAGTTTCCCTTGCCTACCTATCGCCTTTTTTGTTTAGCTTGAAAAACTTTGTTATTCCTGGCGCTATATTTTTTCCTTGTCGTCTTTTTTGCAGCCCTTAATGAAGGAGCTGGTAAACTTGGGCTCTCAATTTATTGGGTTTCGTGATAAAGCCGCGACTCTTAGAGGTAAAGCTTTGATGCTCCTTGCACTTTTATATATTCTTATCTTGTTTCTGCATCATGCCTTACTTTTTCCGTCCAGAGGCACTGCATCGTGCCGAGGAACGCGTTAATGACCTGGAGACTAAGCTCAAAGCCAGCAAGGAAGCTCGCAAGAAGGCTGAAAAGGATGCTGCCGACGTCAAAGATCTTCACCAAAGGCGTCAAGCTGCCAAGGATGCTTTGAGCGACAAGGAGGCTAAGTAGGTCGAGCGCGAGAATAATATAGTGACGCACTTCGAAACGCAATCCCGAAGATTTTCAAGTAACACTTTCTTTCCTTTTTTCCTCTGCTTTTCCTTCTTTTTAATTATCTTTGGTGTTGACGACCTTTTGCTTTTCTTCAGCAGGAAAAATGGGTGAGCAGTATACTTTGAGCCAAGAATCAGATGACGATCTTCTTGACGCTCTCGACATTCTTGAGCTAAACTATGACTTGGCTTGCAAATGCATAACTTCCGCGCGGAATGCATTGAAGCGCGTCTTTCCTCACTTCTTCCCGAAGGACACTCAACCGGAGATTTTCTCCCAGCTTGCCCAACATTTCCTGGAGAAGGATGATCCAGCTTTGGCCTATCGTCAAGCTAGCTTGAAGATTAGAGTCGAAGGGACCATCGTCCTTGTCGCGGCCAGCGGCCAGAAAGTCGACTGGGTGAAAGCTGGTACTCCCAAAGGTTTGAACTCGGAGAAGTGGAAGGTTCTGGTGAAGGACGCCAAAGCTTTCTCGAATAAAATCATTGCCTTCCTTGACCCGAAGTCCTCCGCTTCTGCTAGTACTGCTCGGACGGAGGTCAAGTAGACCAACTTGCGTTTCCATTTCTTTTTCTTTTTTGTAGATATTGCCGCCTTTTGCTGCTCTCGATGATTTGTATGGGCTCTCTAGGAGCCGTATTTTGTAAGGCTCGCTTTATGTAATGTGCTGAATATGAATGGAAAAATGTGTCTTGCCAAATGATTGATGTCGATACTTTCTTGTCTTCCAGTTGATTTTTGACAACTATACTGGAGCTGGACCTTCCAACACTTCTCCCGCTACTTCTCATTCTGCGACAGTCCCTGGAAACGTTTTCTTGAATGTTTCATCGTGTCCTGACTCGATTCATCAAGAGATGGCCAATCTGCAACAACAGTTGCAGGCGATGAAAAAACAGGTTGTGATAGTTCTGGATCAATCTCGCAAATCCTCGGATCGCGAACAAGCCGCCCTTCGTCAGGCACAAGAAGCTCTTGAATTGAAGGAATCCGCGACTTCTAACACCACGCGATCAGCTTAACGCGAGAGATATATGCTTGACTTGATGACTGATGCAAGTCATGATATGGCTGGTATGTTGTTTCTATCTTTCTGTTTGCTTTATATTTTCCTGTATTCCTCCTTTTTCTACATTGTTTTCCCCTTATGATGCTGATAGGCTCATTTCTGGATGCTGCCGCCGAAGAACAAAGGGTAAATTTGCGAGTTGAATCCCTTCTTCGACTTTCCAAGGCGAATGACAGTGATTTTTGGGCAGACGAAGACCGCACTCGCTGTATTGTGCAATTTCAGGATCGAGCCGCCCAAGTTCGTGAATTTCTTGACTTCTGCACCAGTAGCTTGGCCATGGTGTATAATGCCATGTTTCCTCGGAACCCACAACCTGATAATCTTCCTGAGCTTATGGGCAAATTTAAGGACGTGCGCAACATCCATGACTTCATGAAGGCTCACATGATTGCTGGTGCTAAGTTGTCCTTAATCTGGTTGAAGATCTGCCATTCAAAGTTGGATTTTGGCAAGTTTGTCGATATTTTTTACCTCAAGGCATCGAAGAGAAGAGTAAAAATCGACAAATATCATGCGGCCGTGTCCCCTGTCACCGAGAAAATGGTTGATGAGCTTCTTCGGGTAGACACTGCTTTCTTCATGGAATTTCGATACGACGATTCCACTTCGTGCCGCAAGAGATAACATAAACATAGATATCTTGATATAGGAACTCTTTTGTTTGTTTTTCTCGATGCATTAGGTTTGGGCCAAACGCGGAGTTGTATATGTATATTTGTCGTATATATTGTAATTTTATTGCGAGACCTTTATAAAGTCAAGGCAAGTTCTTCTGATTGTGTTATGATCTTTCCCTTGAGCCCTCGAGTATCTTGGCTGACGTGACTATGTTTATTTTCGCGAGGTTTTTTGTGGAACCAAGGCATGCAAGTTGATAAATATTTCGAAGTCGAATATATTGTAAGTTTGTCGGGTTCGAGCTCCCGAGCCTTGCTTGTGAAGATAAAAATATATGCCATCACTATGTTTATTTCAACCATGTTATATTGTAGCATCACAAGCCCGCCTACATAAAAACCTTTCATCCCTACTCGGTGCCCTGAAAAGAAAAGAGTGCGTCTGAAAACTTGCGAGCTCTTCAGATACAATGTATGTTTACATAGTTGATACTATATTGATTTCTCTCTAAGCATAGAACCGTTGCAGCTGCGCAACGTTCCACGGGTTTGGTTCGTCCTTGCCTGTCTTCTTGTCCTTCAGTCGATAGGATCCTCCCTTAATAACTTCGGTAACAATATATGGTCCCAACCATGGAGATTCAAATTTTTCGTGTCTATCTTGCTTGATTTGAAGCACTAGATCGCCGACTTCGAAAGACCTGGGCCGCAAACGTCGGCTGTGATAATTTTTCAGATACTGCTGGTATGCGCTTACTCTTGATAGCAGTACGTCTCTTGCTTCATCGAGTGCATCGACATCATCCTCCAGCGCCTTCTACGACGCTTCTTCTTCGTATTCCACGACTCTGAGAGAGTTGTGTTCTATTTCTATAGGGAGTACTGCTTCGGCTCCATGGACCAAAAAGAACGGTGTTTCTTGAGTTGCTGCATTCGGCGTTGTTCGTAAACTCCACAACACGTAGGGCAGCTCGTCAACCCAGGCGTGTCGTGCTTTCTTAAGTGGTGTCAACAGACGTTTCTTGATGCCATTGCAAATGAGGCCGTTTGCTTTCTCGACTTGACCATTGGTTTGCGGGTGCGCCACCGATGCAAACTGCAGCTTGATGCCTACACCTTCACAGTAATCCTTGAATTTTCGTGAGGTGAAATTGCTTCCATTATCTATGACTATACTGTTGGGGACGCTGAACCGAAAAACTATCCCCTTGATAAAGTTCACCGCTGACGTTGTGTCTGCCGAAGTTACTGGTACTATTTCGATCCCCACTTGGTAAATCTGTCGACAGCCACGAGCAAATACACGTGTCCTCCTGGCCAAGACTTGTGCAATTTCCCTACCATGTCTAGTCCCCATTGTGCAAAAGGCCATGCCAATGGTATTGGCATTAATTCTGCTGCTGGAGAGTGAGGCTTAGATGCAAATCTCTGTCAAGCTTCACAAGTGTGCACTATGTCCTTTGCATTCTCTATTGTTGTTAGCCAATAAAATCCTTCTCGAAAAGCTTTAGCTGCTATTGCTAGACTGGTTGCGTGGTGGCCACATACTCCTTTGTGTATGTCCTTCAATATAACTTGATCTTCTTCGGTTGTGACGCACCTTTGCAACACTCCTGATATGCTTCGTTTATATAGTTCTCCCTTCACCACGGTGAACGCCTTGGATCGTCGAATAACTCGCCTCGCTTCCACCGGATCCTCGGGTATTTCTTTCTTCGTGATGTATGCCAAGTATATATGCATCCTAGGAACTTGGATCATCATGACCTCCTCTGGTTCTTCCTCATCTTCCGATGTGTGTGTTTCTGGAACTGCTGGAGCCCCCGAGTCTTTCTTGGATTTCTCCTGTTTCTTTGACTGCTTCGGTACCTTCTTCACCTTGGTTGATCTTTCACTGATTTCTTCCCAAAAAACTCCAGGTGGTATGGGAAGGCAATGCGAGCCAATGTTTGCCAGACAATCGGCTTCATCGTTGCTGAGCCTGCTCACGTGATTAACTTCACACACTAGTAAAATATGGGTCTTCAATGACAGTATGATACTCATGGTTTGGAAATCCGTCAGCGATTGTCTTTTTCTATGATGATAGGGCGTTTTCGCGTCACAGATGGCGATTTGGGCCGCTCAGACCGAAAAAATAGTGACGGGCGAGGTCTAAACGTCTGTGATCGTGCAGAAATGAGCGTCGCGGTTGGTTGGTGGCCCGAATTGCTGAGTCAGCTGTGGGCGGGCGTCACAACAACTGGGCTTCGGGCCGGTGGACACACCTGATCCACACTCTGCACTCTCATGTTCACCTACTTTTGTGTCTCCTCGCACAACAGTCCAAGGCCTGCAGCACTGGGACCCATATTTCTAAGGGGAGACAACCACTGTTTGCACACATGTACTTGGCCTGCACCACTCGGGCCCGCATGTCAGGTGCCGACATGACCCACCTGCGTGGGGCCGCCCGTTCCAACAGCCTCCCAGCATGCAAAGTGGCCTAGAACTGTCAGTACCACCAACATGGGTTCCACATGTCAGTTGCCATGCCAATTCTTTTTGCGCACGTGCCAGCACAAGTGTCTGCCTGCCGTCAATTCTGGACGCATGGCCCCGCAGCTCAGAGCCTGCTGGGACCCTTCTCTGAGAGTTTTGGTGGGTCCGGCATGCTAGAGATCTGAGGGGGCCGCATGTCAGAGCCAGCTGGGACCCTTCTCTGACAGTTTTGGTGGGTCCTGCATGACAGAGATCTGTGGGGGTCGCATGTCAGAGCCTGCTGGGACCCTTCTCTGAGAGTTTTGGTGGGTCCAGCATGACAGATATCTGTGGGGGCCGCATGTTAGAGCCTGTTGGGCGTACATAATATGTCGGGCCTACGTGGGTCCCAGGTTCCATTCCAGTCGGGCCCACATATCGATGTGGCATGTCCCCGCATTTCAGATATTGGTGGGACCTCGTGTCAGAGCTTGCTGGGCCAACATACTTTGTCGGTCCTACATGGGTCCCACGTGCCATTCCCATCGGGCCCACATGGAGATGTGTCAATTCTCGACGCGTGGCCCTGCATGCCAGAGCTTGGTGGGCCTACATAATATGTCGGGCCTACGTGGGTCCTGGCTGCCATTCCCATTGGGCCCACAGGTTCAAAATAAGCAGGTTTGATGACAACGAAGGCTTATTTCATAAAACTATTTTGGGCTGGGCTACTGACGGCCTATTTGTATTGGTTGGGGGGCTACTCTGGATCTTTTGGGCCAGATTTAGGTGTGGACAAATACTTCATTCACTCTGGGGAACATCACTCAATCTAGAACACTGTTCTCATCGGACCCGACTAGCAGGCTTTGTCTTCTTTCTCAGTAGCAGGCCTTGGCCGAGCGATTTGTTTACCCGTGCGCCCCAGCTCGTGAAAGCGGCGGGAGACACCTTGAAAAAAACACAGTGTTCACGCCTTACAAACAGTATTCGGCGGGAGGGGAGTTCGCCAAATTATTTAGTTCACGGTTCACCACATTGTTTAGTTCACAATGGCAGAATAGCCAGGGACAATTAGCTTAGTAGATCCATTGTCGGCCGCGCCGCCGTATCACTTCGATGCTCTCTGGCAAGCGAGAGCGGATCTATCACCGTCGCCCGCCATGGCGTGCACCTCTTGACTGTCGCTAGACTTCCCCCGACAAATCTCTGTTTTCGCTCTCCGGCAGCCACAGTAAGTCCCTAGCATATAGTCCCTCGATCCATTCTTTATGGAGTAGTATATTACTATACTCTCTCTATGCCAAAATATTTATAAGATTTTTGAAGTCAAATTAACCGCCGGCTGAACTTTGACCATATTTATGCCAAAAACTATCAACATTTAGAGTCTCAAATTAACACCATCGTATCCATCATAAAGTATATTCTAATACGATACAGATTATGTATATATATATGTTTTTATTAATAAACTTGTGACATGTGAACCGTTCTAACAATATGAACATTAATTGTTGACCTGATGGATATAAGATGGGTGATGAATGGTATACTATTTACACCCGAATACGTGGCTGGTGTGAATAGTTTTGTGGACTTCATCAGAGCTAGATATAGTCCTACTGAAATCATATACTTCCCCTGTAACTTGTGCTGTAATCAGTCTCGCAAATCTCAGACAGTTGTGCGGCGACACTTGTTATTAAACGACATGGCTTCAACCTATAGTCGGTGGATATATCATAAAGAAGATGTTGATGCAGTTATTATTGAAGGTGATGTCGGAGCGCATTCTCCTTTCAATGCGCGATTAGATGACCTACTAGCAGACCAGGAAGCTTGGGCAAATGGGTACGGAAATGGAAATGGAAACGACGGTGATGAAGATGACTCAAATTTTATTCCCAATACTATGGAAGAAAAGAAATCATTCTTTGAGGCTTTGAAGAAAGAGGCTGAACTTAGACTTTATCCTGGATGTTCCTTGTTCACGAGATTCTCCTTTCTGGTTACAATTCTTCAATGGAAGTCAAAACATTTGATCACCAATTATGCATTTACTGACATCCTTCAGATCTTGCGTGAAGCATTTCCACCTGCTAATACACTCCCAAGAACATACCGTGAAGTGAAGGTTGTTATCGATAAATTAGGGCTTGGATATATTTCAATACATGTGTGTATCAAAAATTGCATTCTCTTCAGAAAGGAATATGCCGACTTTGATAATTGCCCCAAGTGCGGCGAGTCAAGATGGAAAAATGTTGAAGCAAAGAAGATTCCGCAGAAAGTGTTGAGGCATTTCCCATTGATAACTAGGCTGCAGAGGATTTTTTCTACGACAAAATCATCAAATGAAGCACAGTGGCACAAGTTATACAGAAAGCCTAAGGAAGGACAAGATTTGGGTGAAATGAGCCATCCAGCTGACGGCTAGGCTTGGGAGGACTTTGACAAAAATTGGCCAGACTTTGCTGCAGATGATAGGAACATTAGACTTGGCCTTGCTACTGATGGGTTCAATCCCTATAACAACATGGGCAAAAGCTACAGCATGTGGCCTATCTTTGTTATTGCATACAACTTTGCACCTTGGGTTTGTATGGAGCAGTCAAATTTCATGATGTCCTTGTTGATTCTAGGCCCTTAATTACCTGGGAAGGACTTTAATGTCTTTCTAGAGCCTCTTATGGAAGAATTACAGTTACTTTGGAAAGGTGTGGATACAGCTGATGCTCTATCAGATAAAAAGTTTTCTCTTAAAGCAACAGTTATTTGGTGTATTAACGACTACCCAGCTCTGTGCACTCTTTCAGGACGTACGACAAATTAAGGCTATGCTGCTTGTATTCACTGTGACAAAGATCCTCTTTGAAGACCACTAAAAGGAAAAATTGGGTATTTTGGGCACTTTCGTTTCCTTCCAAAGAAACATCGTATGCGCCAAGGCAATATGTATCGACATGCTCATGATAATCATCAGAAGCCACGTCGTTTCACTGCAGTTGAGCCCAAAGAATTGTTGGAGAAGGTTAGATAGCTTTCTCCCGAGGAATTACATGTGCCAGCCATAAAAAAGAAGGCAGAAGCAACCATGAAAAGGAAGGAAAGTGCAGCCATGAAAAAGAAGCAGAGGTCAGCCAGCCAGCAAGATAAAAATAAAGAAGCAGACAGCAGTAAAAGGAAGCGATCCTGCCACTCTGAGACCCAGGGCAGCCCACCAAAAACAAAGAAAAGTGATCCCATACGTGCGCCAATTTGGGGCCGGAGGATGAGTTTGTGGGACTTGGAGTACTGTCCCACCCTGAAGCTGAGACATAATCTTGATGTCATGCACATTGAGAAATATATTTGTGACAATCTTCTTGGAACAATTCTCAAAATTGATTCGAAAAATAAGGACACCCTTAATGCTAGGTTCGACATCGCGAAGAATAACTTGAATGTTCTAAAACATCTACAATTGACGAAGAAGGACTCATATGACTACTATGAGTGGCAAGAGGCTCCATATGCCCTTTCTCGAGAACTTGCGCGTGCATTCTGCAAATTCCTACAGGAGTTGAGGTTTCCAGATGGATATGCTTCGAACTTTGCAAAATGTATATGTCATGATGGGAGCACGGTACAAGGCCTAAAAACTCATGATTGTCACATTCTTTTGCAAACCATCTTAGCTGCTGGATTGAGAGGACGAGTAAGTAAGGATATATATGAGGCAGTTAGGCAGGTTTTTCAGGGTACTGTGCAGCAAAACTATAAACAAGACCGTGCTGAAAGATCTGGAGGTACAGATCCCTGAGATCTTGCGCAGGCTAGAGTGCATTTCCCCCCAGCTTTATTTGATGTGATGGTGCACCTAGCAGTGCATTTACCTGAAGAGGCACGCCTAAGAGGCCTTGTGCATTATGGGTGGATTTACCCAGTTGAAAGGCGGCTGTACACTTTGAAGCGCTATCTGAGGAATAGGGCACGGCCGGAAGGTTCTATTACTGAGGGATATATTGCGGATGAATGTCTCACATTTTGCTCGAGATACATGGATTATGTCCAGACAGTGTATAACAAGAAACCAAAAAATTCAGCTTTTGAAGATCATGATGCCTATGATGTTGAAGTTTTTGGGCACGGAGTTAAATTTATTTCGGGCAGGCGATTATGATGTTGAAGATCCTGAAGAAGTTAAAAAATTGTGTGGTATGTTTTGCACAACAGTGATGAAACGGTCCAATATAGACGGTATGTTTTCACATATTAGCTAGCTTGCCTACTTTTATACATCCATACTTAATTATGTCTGGACAACTGACTTAAAACAAACAGTCGATACAGAAATGAATTAACCCAGCAAAGGGTTCGAGACATCGACACAGCACTGAGAACAAGATTTGCGGACTGGTTCGAGAAAGAGGTTAGTTTTTGCTCTTCGTTCACGTGTTGCTAGATCTATTTTTATATCTGTTGTCACTGCAGATTTGTCATATATTTCTTTGCTTGTGGTGTTCCAGCTTAAGGAGGAGATGAAAAGAGGAATTATTGTAAATCTGGATCTCTTTGCGTTGGGTTGTTCTTCGTATTTCAGGGTCAAGAAATACACAACGTGCATAGTTAATGGGGTTCGATTTAGCACTACCAGCTCTGATGCGAATAAGAAGACACAGAACAGTGGAATAATGTTAACCTGTGCCAGAAATCCCACAAACAGTGATCACAATGATTACTTTGGAACCCTTAAGGAGATTATTTGTTTACAGTACCATGATAACAGGTCAGTTGTTATTTTTAAAGGTTATTGGTTTATGCAAGGCAAAGATCGGATCAAGAATGATGGGTACTTCAAGAGCATCAATGTGGGAAAGCTAGCTAAGACGGATGATGATTATATTCTGGCTACTCATGCTAAAAAGTTCTTCTATTTGACTGACAGAGACCCAGGTAATAAGGATTGGAAAATTGTCCAAACATACGACCATCGCCATCTCTACAATGTTAGTAAAAATGAAGGTGTTAGATATGATGTAGATGCCTATCAAGAGCAGGAACCAGTTGGCCCGCAACAAGGACAGGACACATACGCTATATGAACGGAACAAGTCATACCTACTGCAAATTTAAGAACAGATCCACACCGCCGTGTTCCAGCGGTTGTGATTGACCTGATGAACAAAAATAAAAGAAAGGTTGATAATGACAATGGAGATGAAGTTGATGACACATGTGACAATTACGTAGATGAGCATGAACATTTTCCAGATATCGACCTGAAACTTATGTAATTTTCCCTTATGGTGCCTCAAGCATGTGAGACTAGATCATTTCATATGCTTATCACATAGTATGCTGTCATTGCCTGATGCACTGTCGCGTTAATTGATCATGAATGGAGGTTATATGCTTATCACATAGTATGATGTCATTGCCTGATGCATTGCCGCATTAATTGATTATGAATGGAGGTTCTTACTTGATAACAGTGGTGCAAAATACTACGTACGTCCAGTTCATAGTGCTTGCCCGGACAACATTTGCTTGCTATCATCCGGGACCATAATGTTGATACCATACAAAAATATATTGCATTATCTATGTAATGATATTTATTTTGTATTTTGCACGTTAATGATTTTTGGTAAAACCATAGTCAAACTTGACATAGTTTGATTTTCTTAAAATAGCTCTCCTTTGATTCATATGATAGGAAAATCATTTAGATCATTAGAGCACGTGTCCAACAGATGATGTATTTGTCAAAAAACAGTTAATATAAATCATAGTAGCCCCAAAAAAATGAGCAAAAGCGCATGTTGTAATGTAGAAAACGTCCCCCAAAAAATTACATTGCGATGTATAATTTGGACCACGTGATGCAAATATACATAACCTGCAACGCCCAGCCGCCGGGCGATTCCAGCTCGTCCGCTCAAGGCGAGCCACGGGAGCATAAGTTTCTCCAAAGGAGATATAAGCATGATGATTGCTAAAGTTAGTCAATTGCCTTCTTGTGGAAACTCGTCCTCCTACATCACTTAGGACCATCTCATGAGTGTGTTCGAGAATTTCAAGTTCCTATATCTTCTTGCAAGATGAGACACCTTCAAACTTAGTTCTGCCTGTGCCTAGCCAGCAGCTCCGGGTGTATAATTGCACAGGTGATGTACATCATCTGGATTCCAAAAACAAAATCAGGTGATGTGAAAGCCGAAAAAAATCCCTAAACAGGTGATGTATAATTTCTTTGGTGCTTCTCTACACCATAATCAATTTCTTTTCTGTTAGAGTTTACCTGGAAGAGAGAGCACAAGCATTAATCCTATTACAAATTTAGGAGTTTTGCGTTCGAAACAAACATCATTTCTGGTTTTACAGGTTAAGAAAATATTTACATCTATGTGAAAAACTAATAATGTAGTAGTAAAAAAATGGCTGGCTAGATACAGTTTCCATTAAATATAAACATCTCAGGTGAGAGAATTGGCGATGTAGAGGGAAAAATCTCTTTCGTGCAGTGTCACCGAAATGGGCGACTCCTGACATGGCTGAGCAAAAACAAAACAACTATTTTATATGTACAATGGCAATGCAGAAAACCCAATTCATCGGCAGTTTGGCACGACGGCCGGTAATACAATGATTTATTCCTTGAGTCGGTGGGAAGTCGGGATCTGGAACATCCGGTACAGTGCCTCCCATGGATCGACCCGCCGGCGACGAACCGTTGCGCGCACGACTCGCCCTCCTCATCGACTACCTGGCCACCTCTTCTGCGCCACTAGATCTCGTGACGGGAACACGAGGAAGGGCTCTAGGAAGAGCCGTCGTGCCCGCGCACACGCCGAATGAGCCCTAGCGCCGGAGCTGGCGACTCCAGCAACAAATCAATGTCTGCATGAGCAGCGCCGCCAAGTCTAATCCTGAGAGTGGGAAGAGAGCGAAGGGCTAGGGTTACAGGGTAGTCCATCTAAATAAATGAATATATGAGATATTTCCAAGTCGGCCCTCCACAGTGTGGCCGATGACCCAAAGGACAAAACTCAAAAGATTGGCACCTAATGTGTAGCCAAAAGTGGTTCCATATTTGATTTTTGGCTTTTGGAACTAGTTCCATACATTGTAGAGGTAGTTCCAAAACCAGAAAAATAGGGAACCGGAGCAAGTAGGTGCTCTGATGCCAAATTTCACTTTTGGCATTTGAAACTAATTCCCTACATTGTGAGAGTAGTTCTATATTGGCTTTATGTGTTGTTTTAGCTTGATGGCGGGACCCATGTTATAAGTATTTGAAACCACTACAATGTGGAGCTCTTGCTATATTTCACACCGAAGCCAAATTCACCATTGTGTCAGATTTGGCAATAACAACATTGTTGATGCCCTAAGCAGCGAAGCCCTGACACAAAAATTGGGCACCGGCCACCACAATGTAGTTAATGCCTGTACAGTAATAATGCGGGGTCCATCTATGGATTAGAAAATTTGCCTGAGCCAATCTATCTTGCCATTAGTTGATTCAGGAGCTATATACATGTGACTTCGTGTCCGATATATGTACTATGCCTTCTCCATCTACACGCCTGAATGGATCGTAGAGAACAAGAGGGGGGGGGTGAATGGACGCTACGTCAAGTTTTAGCCTTTTTCAGTTTTAGCGATGCGGAAGGTAAAGGTTATTGCTTTAGAAGTGACGTCGTTCCTACAATGATTCTAGAAAAGTGCAACAACTAAAGGAACAAGCAAGATAGTAAGAGTAAGGAGCGGGACAACCGGATGGCGCGGAGACGAGACGAGGTTTGTTTCCCGAAGTTCCTCTCACAAAAGAGAGTATCTATAATTTCTTATGTTCCATGCTAGTTTTATGACAATACTCACATGTTTTATACACACTTTACATCATTTATATGCATTTTCCGGCGCTAACCTATTGCCAAGATGCCGAAGCGCCGCCTCGTTTTCTGCTGTTTTTGGTTTCAGTAAATCCTACGAGAGGAAATATTCTCGGAATTGGACGAAATCAACGCCCAGGGTCTTATTTTTCCACGGAGCTTCCAGAAGACCGAAGAGCATACGAAGTGGGGCCACGAGGCGGCCAAACCATAGGGCGGCGCGGCCAGGGAGGGGTGATGACCCACAAGTATAGGGGATCGCAATAGTCTTCGAGGGAAGTAAAACCCAATTTATTGATTCGACACAAGGGGAGACAAAGAATACTTGAAAGCCTTAACATCGGAGTTGTCAATTCAGTCGCACTGGAAACAGACTTGCTCGCAAGAGTTTATCGGTAGTAACGGTTTTATAGCACGTAGCGGTAGTGAAATAACGGCAACGAGTAACAAAGACAGCAGTAGTGATTATAGTAAAC